>NW_028270162.1:47649904-47814743 GCF_037043375.1 Chiloscyllium plagiosum | reverse complement strand
ATTAACCATGCCTTCTATATGCTAATCCAAATCATTTATATAAATGACAAATGGAAAAGGACCCAGAGCCAGTCCTCGTGGAACATTGCCAGTCGCAGACCTCCAGTCCAAAAAGCAAACCTCCACTTCTGTCTCCTGCCCTTAAGCCAATTATGTATCCAGTTGACAAACTCACCCTGCATCCCATAGTCTACCTTGCGGAACCTTGTCGAAGCCTTTACTAAATTCCAAATAAACAATGTCTACTGCTCCGCCATCGTCAATCTTTTGCTCAAAATCTCACTCTTAAGTTTGGGGGAGACAGATTTCCTTGCACAATACCACGCTGACTACCCCTAATCAATGTTAAATGTCTAAATTTAGACATTAATTTATGTTAAATGTCCACAAATCCTATCTTTAATAATCACCTCCAACAACTTAACCACAACCAAAGTCAGACTCATAGGTCTATGGTTCCCTGGTTTCTCCTTACAATCTTTTTTAAACAAAGATACAACATTAGCCACCCCCCAGTCATCAGTAGCATAGGGAAATACAGCAGCCAATTTATGCAGATGTTCTTGCAAACCATACAATAAATAAATAAATCTGTGAATTATATTGGTTGAGGTTGAATACTGGTTGTGACAGCAAAGGAACTCCCATGCTCTTCAAATACTGCTTATGGAATATTTGCATCCATTTGAAAAGGATTTAACATCTTAATCTGAAACATAGCATCTCTGACTGCAGCTCAGCATTTCAGTGGGTGTTAGGTTAGATTATGGCTCAAGTCCTGTTCTTGAAATCAATGGGAAAGAGAGTCAAGGTTGTATTATTACCATTTACTGACCAAAGCATCAAATAGTCAGAGATGTATAGTATAGAAACAGACCCTTCAGTCCAACTTGTCCATGCTGACCAGATATCCTAACTAAGCTAGTTCCATTTGCCAGCACTTGGACCATATCCCTTTAAACCTTTCCCTTTCATATATCCATCCAGATGCCCTTTAAATGTTGTAATTGTACAAGCTTTCTCCACTGCCTCTGGCAGCTCATTCCATACATGCACCACCCTCTGCATGAAAAAGTTGCCCCTTAAGTCCCTTTTAAATTTTTCCCCCCTCACCTTAAACCTATACCCTCTAGTTCTGGACTCTTCCCACCCCAGGGGAAAGCCCTCTGTGTGTTCTATCCATAAAGTTTCTTTGTTCTGTTTGTTTTTTTGTTTTTAAATAACTATTTCTGTGCAAATGACTTCAGGTTTTCCAATGTAACTGGTGCTTATTGATGAGAGTGAATTTATTTTAATTACAGAGAGCCATCAAGGAAAAAGAAATTCCAATTGAAGGACTGGAATTCATGGGACACAAGCGGGAAAACCCTTACGGAAGCAGTAGCTCATCATGATGTGACAATAGCAATGGATTCTTCCCTCCTAGATTTCTTTTTCTGGTCAGGTCCATATCACTGCAGGAAAGTTCAGTGATATGTAGACATTAGCTGCTGCGAACAGAATTTGATAGAATAATTTTGGATTCTTTAGTTATTGTCGAAACAAAATTTACAAATGACAGCAGCCGTCACAATTTACAATAGAGATCATGTCATGCAATATAAAGAAATTGAATGAATTTTGTATTTCCCTTTTTAAAGTTTTTTTAACATGTTTGCAAATTGCATCTTTGATGTAAATGTAGGGATGACAACCAAATGTGAATATGCTGCTTTGACTGCAAAAGAAATCAATGTTCGCTTCATGCAACTGAATGCATTACATATATATTATACAAAGTAACATTTTATACCAAAGTTATAATATATTCTCTTAAACTTTCTTCTTTTAGTATTTTTAAAAATTATTTTCATTTAAGTTCACTTAACTGATGACGCAAACCTATGTTATGGTCCAGTTACCTATTTTGATTTTATATGCATGCCTATACTGTAAAGTGCCTACTCAAAAGATGACCAGTTTGTATTGAGCTTTATTGGAACACGGCAATAATCAGCAGCAGTCAGACTTGTAGGCTGAATCCAGCTGTTCTACAAAGTAATCACCTTACTGGTAGTTAGTCTTTCTAATGTACAGCAGACCCATATTGTGAGCAGCAATTACAGTATACTATATTCAAAGAAGTTCAAATACATTTTCTCTTTCACTGGAAGGGACTTCTGGGCAGAGAAGGGAGGAGATGAAAGGCAGGTGTGGCATCTTTTGTATTTGCATGGCAAGCTGCAGTGACAGGTGGAGGGTGTGTTCAGGAGTGGACCAGGATGATGGGATGGAAACTCTCCTTTGGAATGCTGGCAGGGAAAGATATTTGGTGAGAGCCTCATACCAGAGAACAATCTTGAGAATGAGCATTTGTAGATGGGATGACAGTGAGGGCAAGGGAAACTTTGTTATTGTTCTTGGAGGAAGTTTCCAGGTTTATGCTTTTGTCTGTTGTGATTTAGTTTCTGTTTTGGAACCACAGTAGAAGCGCTTAAGTGGATGAAGTTGAATATGGTTTTTGCTGTTTAACAGTCAATATTGGAAATACATTATGGTGGTTATGAGGAAAGCATTAAGTGCAGCAGTTATTGAAAAGTACACTGAGTAAGCTCATGTGAGATTCTAAGAAACGAACTGCTGCCAATATGCAGTCCAGTAAAAAGGGGTGAAACTACCAGAAAAGCAAGCAAAAAAAGCTGATTTTTCTCCTATAGTTTGGGAATTGTATAATTGCTACGTGCAACCTTGCAGTGAACAAGGGTCTGTGGTTATTTATTTGTCCAGTGGAAGACTTGTAGGCTATCATTTTAATTTGGTTATATGTTGTTCAGACTGAAGAACCATTGACAAGAGAGCAGGCTGGTTAAAGAGATGGGAAGAACAGGTTCAATCCTTGTCAAAACAGGAATTTTGTTTCCTTGGTGCTTGGAATGGCTTGCAGTACTCCAGGTGTTGTACAACCAGGACTTTGTATAGTTGAAGCACCCCATCCCCTTGTCTGTTAGTTCATTAGATATATAAGACCAGCATTCCATGGAAGTTTGGATTATTTTCTGCATACGTTTATAGCTTTTTAATGATTTATGTAACTACAGTCACAATTTTCTTTGGACCTCCACACAAACATAAAATACTGTAGATACTGGACATCTGAAATAAAAAACCAAACTTGCTAGAAATGCTCTGGAGGTCAGACTAGATCTAGTTTTCTCTAGGGAGAACCAGAATTGAAGTTTCAGGTCAACGATGACCCTTCAGAACTCTTTGGATTGCCAGTGTTTCTCACTGTTCATCACTGAGAAAATATGGAACCCTTTATTATTTGGATAACCAATTTTGACCTCATTTATCCCAGTTTTAACTGTGCATTTAATCTCTCGCTGTCTCTTTCTGGTTCAGTGTAGATCTATTAATGGGTATGGGGATGGGGAAATGTCAGGTGTATAGAGTGAGGTCACATTCAGCATCTTGCTCATTGGCATACCAGGCTTAAGGAACCACATGATCTACTGTAGTTCCTATCTGCACTGCTTACAGTGCTGCCACTCTTGCTGTCATTGACAAATCTGGCCGTATAGCTTTCTATCAAATCATCTGAGTCATCAACAAGTACGGTGAGTAGTTGAGGCCCCATCACATGCGCTTGTGGGACACCATTGATCATTTTCCTGCCAATGAATAAAGAACACCATTTTATGTTGCGATGAAACTTCCTCTGGGCTCAAGTGGAAGCGGTGTTGCTACATATCACCATTTGGTACCATCAGTTTTACATGGTATGTAGTTGTTCCAAAAACGCATAACACAGATGGCCTCCTTCAAGGACCGCAATTTCCCCCCCGACGTGGTCGACGATGCCCTCCACCGCATCTCTTCCACTTCCCGCTCCTCCGCCCTTGAGCCCCGCCCCTCCAACCACCACCAGGACAGAACCCCACTGGTCCTCACCTACCACCCCACCAATCTCCATGTACAGCGCATCATCCGCCGTCATTTCCGCTACCTCCAAACGGACCCCACCACCAAGGATATATTTCCCTCTCCTCCCCTATCAGCATTCCGTAAAGACCACTCCCTCCGTGACTCCCTCGTCAGATCCACACCCCCCACCAACCCAACCTCCACTCCCGGCACCTTCCCCTGCAACCGCAGGAGGTGCAAGACTTGCGCCCACACCTCCCTCCAAGGCCCCAAAGGAAACTTCCATATCCGCCACAGATTCACCTGCACCTCCACACACATCATCTATTGCATCCTCTGCACCCGATGTGGCCTCCTCTATATTGGGGAGACAGGCCGGCTACTTGCGGAGCGTTTCAGAGAACACCTCTGGGACACCCGGACCAACCAACCCAACCACCCTGTAGCTCAACATTTCAATTCCCCCTCCCACTCCACCAAGGATATGCAGGTCTTTGGACTCCTCCATCGTCAGACCACAACAAAACGACGGTTGGAGGAAGAACGCCTCATCTTCCGCCTAGGAACCCTCCAACCACAAGGGATGAACTCAGATTTCACCAGTTTCCTCATTTCCCCTCCCCCCATCCTGTCTCAGTCAAATCCATCGAATTCAGCACCGCCTTCCTAACCTGCAATCTTCTTCCCGATCTCTCTGCCCCCACCCCAGTCTGACCTATCACCCTCACCTTGACCTCTTTCCACCTATCACGTTTCCGACGCCCTTCCCCCAAGTCCCTCCTCCCTACCTTTTATCTTCGCCTGCTGGACAAACTTTCCTCATTCCTGAAGAAGGGCTTATGCCCGAAACGTTGATTCTCCTGTTCCCTGGATGCTGCCTGACCTGCTGCGCTTTTTCAGCAACACATGTTTAGCTCTGATCTCCAGCATCTGCAGACCTCACTTTCTCCTCAGTTGTTTTATAAATACTGGGGTTGTGGGCAGTGCTGGTAACTTGTCATCTTAATTGATGATGGGTTTTAAAAACAAACAAATTCTAGAGTTGTTGGCTGACATAGGTTGGGACAGCAATATTCCTGCCAGAATTGATGATGGGAAAATTGTGACCTGTGCCCTATTGGAACTGGGTGGGTGAGCGAAGCCACACTGTCTGTTTAGCTGTGATCTCCTTATGGCTGAATAGCCCAGTAACTGGAGATTAATTGAGAATGGCACTTGGGTAAGATACCAGCTGGTGTTTCAGATCCGTGAAGCTTGCTGTGGGTCTAATCCTTCTGAGCATGACCAATTGAGCAAAAAATAGTACAATACTCTGAGAGACGGGGAAACGTAACTGCCACAATTCTCTTGTAAGTGTTTTGTATAAGCAAGTATTTATGGTTTTTTCAGTACATGTTAGTACTCAACATGTTTTAGTATCTAGCCAGTCATTTACAATTCATAACTAATCACATTTTACCTGCTGGATACTGGATCAAGGAAAATACTTCATCAATTTCTTGTACAATTTCTTCAATCAATGGGGAGGTAATGGCTTAGTGGTATTAGCGGTGCACTGTTACTCCAAAGGCGAGAGTGTATTGCTGGAAAAGCACAGCAGATCAGGCAGCATCCGAGGAGCAGGAGAATTGACGTTTCAGGTCAGAGCCCTTCATCAGGAATTCTCGAAACATCGATTTTTTTTTTTCTCTTCTTTCCTGCTCTTCAGATGCTGCCTGACCTGCTGTGCTTTTCCAGTAACACACTCCCAACTCTGATCTCCAGCATCTGCAGTCCTCACTTCCTCCCTGTTATTCTGAATGCTCCCACAGCAGATTTTATTTTTAATTCAATAAAAGAAAAAAACTGGAATTAAGAGTCTAATGATGACCAATGTTGTTTGACAGAAAAACCTATCTGGTTTTGTTGTAATAATCACTTAGGGAGAGAAACTGTCATTCTTATCCAGCCTGGCTTACATACAACTCCAGACCCACCTCAACATGTTTGAGACAATTGGGTTCCCTACGCTATAGCTGCATTCCTGTAGGCTCTGGGCTCGGAGGACCATTGGGTCCCATGTAACTCTTTTGTCCCTCCTAGTTCTCCCTGTGCATGTGGATGCCGTTGAGCCACCTTCTGCCTGGGGCCGAGCAGATACCTATCTAGTGTCCAGCAGTCTGCTGAACGCCAGCAACCTGGGGAGTGTTTCCTTCAATCACAATATAGTGCTCACCAGATTGTCCTCCGAAACTTCCTAAATCTGACATTGCCACCAAATTGTCAGTATCTGGACTGGTGGGGAGCTGTAGGAGGGAAGCATTTGCCAATGTTTCCCTCTGAGGCCTTGGTAATCTTATCCTCTCAGAAGGCTGCTGCCAGAGCAAGCAGTTTCTCTGCAGGGGCCATCAACACCTCACTGGTACCAAGGCAGCGAGCTGTCACAGCTCATGGACAGCAATGGTGTAGATGAATGAAAGTGACGTTGGGGTTACTGTGGAGTGCGACTTGGTTGGGACAGGGATGTTTTGACATCCTTGCAGGATCCTAATCCCCTCTTGTGAGATACGGGGTTTTGTCTACGTAATGGGTTGAAGTGCCTGTTATCAGGGATGCCACTACTCGTCCTGGCTCTTTCCATGGAGCATCAGAGGCTGAAGGGTGACCTTATCGAGGTTTATAAAATTATGGGTGGGGGGCATGGGTAAGATAAATAGCCAAGGTCCTTTTCCCCAGGATAGGGGTGCCCAAAACTAGAGGGCATAGGTTTAAGGTATGGAATGAGCTGCTAGAAAAAGTGGTGGAGGCTGGTACAATTACAACATTTAAAAGGCATCTGGATGGATATATGAATAGGAAGGGTTTAGAGGGATATGGACCAAATGTTGGCAAATGGGACTAGATTAATTTAGGATATCTGGTTAGCATGAATGAATTGGACTGAAGTTGCTGTACAACTCTATGCCTCTATGAATCATTCAACAAGCAACAGTTGAAGGGAATTAATGAACAAAGACTCCCTTTGACCACATTCCTTACACAGATGCAGCATTGGTGAATATCTCCTGGGATGACAGCTGAGTGATCTACTGGGCAGAGGACAAAAGAAGCTTGTAGCTGAATCTTACCAGCTAAATGTTTGCTGTTATCATTTAATTTCTGTGAACCAACTGAACATTAAAACTCACTTTGTGGACAACAGACTGTAAGACATCTTAAGGAATTTTCCAGGTACTAAGGAAAATTATATCAGCCTTCTTTAACAAATGTGTATGAAGTTAAGCTATCTGATTCCAGACTCCCTAATGCCTATCAAACATCTGCAAGACACAAATCAGTAGTGTGATAGACTCCTGTCTACTTGCTTGAATGAGGATAACTTCAACAACACTCAGAAAATTTCACACCATCGAGGACAAAACAGCTTGCTTGATTGGCACCATATGTACTGCTGAAAATGTGTTGCTGGAAAAGCGCAGCAGGTCAGGCAGCATCCAAGGAACAGGAGAATTGACGTTTCGGGCATAAGCCCTTCTTCAGGAAGCCCTTCTTCTTCGATTCTCCTGTTCCTTTTGATGCTGCCTGACCTGCTGCGCTTTTCCAGCAACACATCTTCAGCTCTGATCTCCAGCATCTGCAGACCTCACTTTCTCCTACTATATGTACTGCTTTCAACATTCACTCATTCTACTATGTTAAAAATCACACAACACCAGGTTATAGTCCAACAGGTTTAATTGGAAGCACGAGCTTTTGGAGTGTTGCTCCTTCATGTTCACAATCACCTGATGAGGGAGCAGTGCTCTGAAAGCTTGTGCTTCCAATTAAACCTATTGGACTATAACCTGGTATTGTGTGATTTTTAACTTTGTACACCCCAGTCCAACACTGGCATCTCCAAATTACTCTACCATGGATGCACTGTGATAACAGTGAGTACTATCCACAAGATGCACTGCAGCAACTAGACAAAGCTCCTTTGACAATACTTTCCAAACGCACAACATCTATTTATAAGAACAAGGAAGTAGACATGGGGATGCCACTATAACAAAGCTACTGTCCAAGCTACTCACAATCTGTACTTGGAACTGTCACTGTTCCTGATTGGATTAAAAAACTGGAATTTCTACCTAAACAGCATTGTGGGTGCATCTACCCCAAATGGACCGTTCAAGAAAGTGGCTCACCATCCCCAACTTAAGGGATTGTTACAAATGCTGGCCTTGCCAATTATGCACACATCCTAACAAATTATGAAAGAAGTAAGCTTAAAGAGACTCCTCAAGTCTGCTCTACTATTCAAGAAGGTCGCTCTGAACTTTTGATATTGGTAGGATTGAATTAAATCTCCTGATTACTTTAAATGAAACACATTGAGCTCTGTCTTGAATATATGCAATGACTGAACATTTGAGTGATAAAAGTCTCTCCAACTAACTTGTAAATATTTAAGCCATTTACTATGAGTCTGTGATCACTAGTTCTAGATGTCCTGAGTCAGGGGAAACCTTTCTTCCATCTACCTTGGAAAACATTTTTAGAATTTTAAACGTTTCAATGAATTCACTTCCCCTCCTCTTAAATTCTAGGACATAGAGGCTTAGTCTACTCAATTTCTTCTTGTGGGACAATCCCCTCATTCTGGGAACCAGTCGAGTTACTGTTTTAATTAAATTACTAATTTTTTACTAATTATTGCAATTTAATTTATTTCCAGATATAAGGTTCTTAGGGGGAATTGGCAGAGTAGCTGCTGAAAAGTTGCTCCTTGTGAGAGTTTCAGACCAGAGGGCACAACCTCAGAATAAGTGGTGCCTCATTTAATCAAAGTGAGGAAGCTTTACTTTTCTCAGAGGGTGGTGGATCTGTGGAATTATTTACTGCAGAGGGCTCTGAAGGCTGGGACAATTTGTATATTCAAGAATGAGATAGATTTTAATCAGGAAGGGAATCAAGGATTATAGGGAAAAGGCAGGAAAGTGGAGTTGTAAGATAATTCACACTGTGCCCCCCCAGGTAAATCTCACTGTGTTCCCCCACCCCGGAAAATCTCACTGTGCACCTCCCGGGTAAATCACACAGTGACCCCCTTCGTGGGTAAATCACACTGTACCACCTGGGTAAATCTCACCGTGCAGACCCCCAGGCAAAACACACTTGCCCCCCCCCCCCCCCCCCCCCAAGGTAAATCACACTGTGCCCCTCCCCTGGGTAAATCACACTTAGCTCCCTGCCCCCCACCACCCCAGTAAATCATACTTTGTGCCCCCTCTTCACCCCTCCTGGGTAAATCAGTATTTGCACCCTCCCCACCACCATTCCCAGGTAAATCATACAGTAACCCCTCTCCCCCATTCCCCCCACCGTAAATCTCATGGTGCCCCTTCTCCCACCTTGGTAAATCACATTATTTCTCCTGTCTACACCCCCACCCTGTCTCTTTGTATATTGGGTATTAGTGTTTATTGCCCCCTAAAGCATGGGGTGTAGGGTAGCCCACCCTGATTTGCCCTAAGCTGGGCTAGTTCTAGTCATTACCAGCTTGTGGGTTTTTGTCAGTCCGCAGATGTGTCGGGAATGAGGTTTGTGAAGACAGGAAGCCAGGGAAGGGGATATTCAGCAGAAACTTCCAGTTATGATGAGCATTTTTACATTCAACTGCCTGATCTGTGGTGCTTCTCCAGCACCACACTCTCAACTGTGATCTCCAGCATCTGCAGTCCTCACTTTCTCCAATTTTACATTCAACTGAGCATCAACAAGATGCATGTGTAATGATCTTTGTAAGCTAATGGTTCTCTTTTTAAAGCAATTTTATCATAGAAGGACAGAGGGAGACTGTTAGCCATCTGAGCTATTGCACAAACAGTTCTGGTGACAGGTCATGTTCTGAAACATTGACTCTTGTTTCTCTCTACACAGAAGCTTCAGTCTGATCTACTGAATATTTCCAAAAGTTTCTGTTTTTGTTTCAGATGCCCAGCAACTGCAGTATGTTACTTTTGTGTAAGAGAATTGTTGATGTAGTTTATAATGTAGCATTCAATGCTGGAAAGACCTGGACTCAGGCTGATCTTACAGACAAGAGTGGGTGATGTTTGTTTCTGCTTTGAATAGAAAGGTTAGACAGTGTTCCTGCTTTAATCATTCTCTGGTGAAACTATTTTATGACCTCCTCACTTCCTCATTGTTACCACACATTCACCAATAAATGCATTTAATTTATTTGTTAAAGGATCTGCCTGGATAATTAAAGAGTGCAGGATAAACAGACAGCCTATGGTTCCCTGTCCTTGAATAATGTAATTATAGGGTAGTGTTTTATGTGACTTCAGGAACATTATGCTGTTTATACAATTGAATTGTGTAGGTATTAAGTAGAGTAATTGAAAGAAAATGCGCGTAAACATGACTTCAGGGTATTAAAACATACATATTAATGTAAATCAGTTCAGTATCTGAAGCAGTAATGCATAATACATGGCACTGAATTTTTAGTGCTGGACTGAGAATTGTTTATAATGAAAACAAGAAGTCTTGGAAACACTCAGCAGGTCTGGCAGCATCTGTGGAGACAGAGAAAAATGTTAAGATTACAGTTTGGTAGTATTTCTGTGGTTGAGGGGTCATATTTTAAATGCTGCTTTGAACTGAAATTATCAGCCTTTATCCCTCTGGTGGGTATGAAGTGATTTGATTTCTCTTTCCTGCTACAACCCTTAGTAGATCATTTCTCAGCATAAGCCTTGCCTAAAAATGACTATCGTCTAACTCAGAAATCACATGCACACTGCTATACATTATACTGTGATGTAGCTGTCAAGTACAGGTCATTCCATCCTCTCTCAGAGTCTTGACAGCATGTGACTGCTGATATTAGTGTTACTTCATCTTATACAGCACATCATTAATTTACAAAAACAGAAATTGCTGGAAAAGCTTAGCTATTCCAACATATATTCAAGACAGAGCTCAATGTGTTGTTTTATTTAAAGGAATCTGGTGTGGACAGAAATCAGAGTCAATATTTCGGGTCTAGTGACCTTTCCTCAGAACTACGTTTTCAGCAATTTCTATTTTTGTTTCTGATATTCTGCATCTGCTGTTCTTTTGGTTTTTGCATCATTAATATATGCATTCTTGATAAACTGCACAATCACACAACACCAAGTTATAGTCCAATGGGTTTATTTGGAAGTACTAGCTTTTGGAGCAATGCTCCTTTTGCAACGTTCCAAAAACTAGTGTTTCCAAATAAACGGTGAAGGAGCAGTGCTCCGAAAGCTAGTGCTTCCAAATAAACCTATTGGACCTATAACCTGGTGTTGTGTGATTTTTAACTTTGTCCACCCCAGTCCAACACCAGCTCCTCTATATCATAACAAGTATTGTGGCACTGTGTATACAATGGTGCATTGCTTATGTGCTGGACTCAGTATCCTAAAACATGAGTTCATGGCAGTTTGAGAATTTGAATAATAGTTCTAGAAACCTTGAAAGATTAAATGGGATCTTGAACAGACAGGCCAGTGGGCTGAGAAGTGACAGATGGAGTTTAATTTAGAAAAATGCGAAATACTGCATTTTGGGAAAGCAAATCTTAGCAGGACTTATACACTGAACAAAGAGACCTTGGAGTGCAGGTTCATAGATTTTTGAAAGTGGAGTCGCAGGTAGGTAGGATAGTGAAGAAGGTGTTTGGTATGTTTTCCTTTATTGGTCAGAGTATTAATTATAGGAGTTGGGAGGTCATGTTGTGGCTGTACAAGACATTGGTTAGGCCACTGTTGGAATATTGCATGCAATTCTTGGCTACTTCCTATCGGAAAGATGTTGTGAAACTTGAAAGGGTTCAGAAAGGATTTACAAGCATGTTGCCAGGGTTGGAGGATTTGAGCTACAGGAGCAGTTGAATAGGCTAGGGCTGTTTTCCCTGGCATGTCGGAGGCTGAGGGGTGACCTTATAGAGGTTTACTAAATCATGAGGGGCATGGATAGGATAAATAGACAAAGTCTCTTTCCTGGGGTGGTAGAGACCAGAACTAGAGGGCATCGGTTTAGAGTGAGAGAGGAAAGATATAAAAGAGACCTAAGGGCAACATTTTCACGCAGTGGGTGGTATGTGTATGGAATAAGCTGCCAGAGGAAGTGGTGGAGGTTGGGAACAATTGCAACATTTAAAAGACATCTGGATGAGTATATGAACAGGAAGGGTTTGAACTAGGTACTGGCAGGTGGGACTAGATTGCGTTGGGATATCTGGTCGGCATAGATAAGTTGGATTGAAGGGTATGTTTCCGTGCTGTACATCTCTGGACTCTATGACTCTAAGTGACGCAAACACACCAGTGGCCAATATTTTGCACAATGGCTTGATTATAAAGACAATTCTCTATCATGGCATACTGGGCAACATGGTGGCTCAGTGGGTGGTACTGCTGTCTCACAGTGCCAGGGACCCGGGTGCCATTCCACCCTCGGGCAACTGTCTGTGTGGAGTTTGCACATTCTCCATGTGTCTGTGTGGGTTTCCTCTGGATGCTCCAGTTTCCTCCCCACCATCCAAAGATGTGCTGATTAGGTGGATTGACCATGCTAAATTGTCCAGGGATGTGCAGGCTAAGCAGATTAACCATGGGAAACGCAGAGTTACATGGAAATGGTGGGATGCTCATGTAGGGGTCATGTAGATTTGATGGGCTGAATGCTTCAACACTGTAAGGATTCTACTTTTTTCTATGTGCTTTGCAGAATGTAACCGGCCCAGCCTGCCCTGCAGATAGCTCCAGTCTCACCAATCTTCTTGACTCAGGAGTGGTCCACCTTGTGAACAAGTTACTTAGCTGTACAAAAGCATTGCAAGGAATGAATAAAGTGAAAAGTAATATTTATCAAAGTGAGCATTAATAACGTGAAAAGTGGATTGACCCCCCATTGTTTATGTTATTGCTTTGCTTGAATTATCATTCTGTGTCTTTTAGGTTTTCATTCTAATTCTCTTTGATAATCTTCAATGGAATGAGCAACTTTAGTTACATAGCGTAACATAACAAGCATAATAAAATATTCTAATATCACAGAAGTATTATGTAACAAAATACGATACTGAGCTTCAGGAAGAAACATGAGGTTAGTTGACCAAAAAGGAGATAGGTTTTAAAGTGTATTTTAAAGGAAGGAAATTGAAGAGAAAGGTTTAGAGAGGGTTGGTTACTTGAGATTTTTCAAGGTTACCAAGGTAACTGAAGTTGAAACTTTATTGCTGGAACAGCACAGCAGGTCAGGCAGCATCCAGGGAACAGGAGATTCGACGTTTCGGGCACAGGCCCTGATTCCTGAAGAAGGGCCTGTGCCCGAAACGTCGAATCTCCTGTTCCCTGGATGCTGCCTGACCTGCTGTGCTGTTCCAGCAATAAAGTTTCAACTTTGATCTCCAGCATCTGCAGACCTCACTTTCTCCTCGAAGGTAACTGAAGGCATTACCACCAATGGTGAAGTGATTAGAATTAAGGAACCTGAAGAAGTCAGATTAGATGAGCCAAGATATCTCAGAGCGGATGGGTCTGGATGATTACAGAGTTAGGGAAGGAGTAGGCCATGGAAGGATTTAGAAATGAAGATTTGTACTTTAAAATCAAGACATTGTTTTCTGGGAGCCAACATCGCTCAGCAAGCGCAGAGGTGATATGGGAATGATATGTTTCAAGTTAGGACGTAGGTAGCAGAGTTGGATGACCTCAAGTTTATGGAGGATAGAATGTAGGAGACCAGCTACTTTGAAATAGTTGAATGTAGAGGTATCAAAGACATGCTTGAGGCTTTCAGCAGCTCATTAGCTGGGACACAGACAATGTTTGGCAATGCTATGAAGATGGAAACAGGTGGACTTGGTTCTCGTGAGGCAATATGGTTGGTCATGGTCAGATATGAACATGACTGATTTAAACTCAGACTGTTGCATGGGTATTGGATGGAACTAGTAGGTAGAGAATGGAGTTGAGAGTGAGGACTGAAAACAATAATTTGATCTTCCCAACATTTAATCCGAATGTACACATTCAGTTCTGGATTTTAGATTAGTAATCTGATAATTTAGCGATAATGAAAGAGTTGTGATGTGTCTTAGTGAGGTACAGCTGTATGATATTGGGGACCATGTGAAAACAAATGCTGTGATATCACTTTTTGTCACTGAAGAGCAGTATGTAGACAATAAAAAAGGATATTGCTAAATTTGCACCCTTGGCTGACACCAGATATAATGCTGTGGGAGCAGGAACAGAAGATGTATTTAAAGTGATTTGGAATGCTGATGTTTAATTCGGCTGATAGATTATTGATTAGGATTATAGATTATTGATTTGGATGATTGGTTATTGATTAGGATTATAGATTATCAATTTGGATGATAGATGATTGATTCAGAGTACAGATTTAATTCGGATTATTAATTCAGATTATAGATTAATTATATATATATAATTATATGTAATGATTATAGATTATTTATTAGGATGATAGATTGAATCAGATTATTGATGTGTTATTAGTACAGTCCGGATCCAGGGCCCTTCCTGCTCACTGTCTCCGAGGCCACAGCCGCTGGAGCCCGGCTCCTGCCTCATTCCCCTCGGCCCCGGGACAATGTGGAGCTTCACCAGGAGAGCCGCTCTCTCGGTGCCGCTGCCCCGGCGGCTGAGCCCGAGCCCGAGCCCGAGCCCGAGGCCGCGGAATGCTCGGACTGCCGTTTGTGGGAGGCCGCCCGGGCCCAGCAGCGGGAGGCCTGAGGAAGCGGGCCCAGCCCCGGGCTGGACTAAGGTAAGGCCGGGGCTGGAGCTCCGGGCGACCGCCTCCAGCCGCCAGTCATCCCCGGGGCTGGAGAGAACCGAACCCGTTTACCCCCTGAACCCGGATCCCCCTTCCCCCGAATCCGCATCCCCATCCCCTCCTTAATCCGGATCCCCCCTGAACCTGGATCACTCCTTTAATCCGGATCACCCCCTGAATCCTGATGAGCAATCAGTCAGTGATCTCTCCTTCTTCAACATCCCATAAAGTCTCACCATCACTATTGCGACGCTGCACTGTTTTACTCACCAGCCCATTGACCCTATATCTCTGCAACATTATTGGGTCACATTCTACCTGATCTGTGGGTAGCATATAATGTCTCCATTAAAACTCCACTCTAATTTCCTTGTCAGTTTTGAGGGTTCAGGCACCTCTGCCCACTTCTTCAACTGGTCAGTCATCATTCCTGAGGTTAGGCATTTGATGACCATTTAACTATCACTGGAACCAAACTGCGCTGATTTAGATTTCCATTCTTGATCTTTTTAGGTGCCTCAGAGTCCATCCTGGCAGCCTGTAGAGGTCCGTGAGTTTCCAGAGGTAAGGAAGCATTTCCTGGGAAACAGCTGAAACCTGTACTTGTTGGTAATTAAACCTCTTATTGAGAACCATATAGACCTGGGAGGCCCAGTGTTTGACCCTGCTCTGTGCAGTGGTAGGATTGCTCATCGACCCTGGGTGGGAAAGAGGATCCATGGGTTCCTTAACTCTCCAGCAATCCCTTGATTGCATTGCAAGTGTGAGCAGACTTGAACTGAGCTTTTAAATCGAGGCACCTTAAATAAACGATTGAGACTTTACCCAGAAGGCTGCTTGGGTGTGAATGGACAGAGGAGCCTGTTGACAGTAGAAATAGTTAGGGAACTGGTGCTTTCAGGTGAGAAAGTGAGAAAATATAAAAGTTGGTGCATACAGTTGCAGTTTCTGTGTGCTGGATCATTTATTGAAGAGATAGAAAAGCTTAATTGTTTCCCACGCTATAGTTCAGGGACACAGTACCTGCACTGCTTCAACTTTACACAGGTCAGTGATAGACCCTGGTTCTCTGGCACAGTGGTTGCACAGTGCTATGCTGGGCAGAGACTTATAATGATTTAATGTGACCTGTATGTTTTCATGCCAACAAACTCCAGGTTACCATGGAGATGATTGACCATCTTGAACGATTGGCACTCGTTGATTTTCGGAACCAGGAGGGTATAGAAAGATTGGCAGATGCCATACAGTTTGCCAACCAGCTGCATGCTGTTGACACTGAGGGAGTGGAGCCCATGGATTCAGTGCTGGAGGACAGGTAATGGTATCTCTGTCTTACCTGATGGTAAATTACTTGGTAAATTAAGGAGAGCAAAAGAGATCAAAGGAGTTAGATTGTTAGGGGAGGTGATGATGTAGTGGTAGTGTCACTGCACAGGTCACTCAGAACCCCAGGCTTAATGTGTTGAGGACCTGAGTTCGAATCCCACCATGACAGATGGTGAATTGATCAGTAATGGCAACTGTTTGATTGTTGTAAAAAAAAAACCCACCTCATAGAATCGCTACAGTGTGGAAACAGGCCCTTCGGCCCAGCAAGTCCACATCAACCCTCCGAAGAGTATCCCATCCAGGCCCATTCCCCTATTACTCTACATTTACCCCAGACTAATGCACCTAACCTACACATCCCTGACCACTACAGGCAATTTAGCATTGCCACTTGCACATCTTTGGATTGCAGGAAGAAACTGGAGCACCTGAAGGAAACCCACGCAGACACGGGGAGAATGTGCAAACTCCATACAGACAGTCACCTGAGGCTGGAAATAAACCCAGGTCCCTGGTGCTGTGAGGCATCGGTGCTAACCACTGAGCCATCTTGCTACCTAGGTCATTAATGTCCTTTTTAAGGAGGGAAATAAGTCTTTCTTATTGGGTCTGGCCTACATGTGACCCATGGCAATGTGGTTGACTCTTAATTGTTCTCTGAGCAATTAGGTATGGACAATAATTGGTGACCTAACTAGGGACACGCATCTCCCAGAAATGCATTTAAAAAAACAGTTGTACATCCGAGTGAAATATCTTATGTTGATAAATTTATAAAGTGCAGCAGATGTAAATTCTGAAATTTCCTCCTTTAAAACAGTCCTCCAAACTTATTTATGTTGGTCACCTATCCATTAGCAATTTTGGTCCTGTGAAGCAGTTGAGATGTTTTACTATGTTAAAAGTGCTATGTACATGAAAGCGTTTGTTGGCATAGAAATTAGTGACCAGATAATCTGTTGTAGTGATACTAACTGAATAACAACAATTTGTACTTGTATCTAGCACCTTTAACCTCACAAAATGGATCAAGGTGTTTGACAGGCGAATCTATACATTAAAGTTTGGTTTGATTTATAATTGTCACTTGTACCTCGGTACAGTGAAAAGTTTTGTTTTGCATACAGTACAGGCAGATCATACAAAGTGCATTCAGGTAATACAACAGAGTGAGGAATACAATGCTAAGGCTACAGAGAAGATGCAAAGGGAACGAGATCAACGTTAAATTTATAATTTGAGAGGTCCATTCAGAAGTCTAATAACAGCAGGGAAAAAGTGGATCTTGAATCTATTCATATATGTTTCATATCTGCTGCTTGACAGGGGAAGATGGAAGAGAGTATAAGTTGGGTGGGAGGTTCTTTGATTATGTTGGTTGCTTTCCCAATGATCTTTGTGTCTTTGTTTGCTATCATCTGCCTGTGCTGCTCGCAAAACAAAGCTTTTCACTGTACTTAGATACATGTAACTACAATAAATCAAATCAAATCCTGAGGCAGTGGGAAATAAAGTTGGGTTCAATGAATGGAAGGCTGGTTTACGTGAGGGCCTGGGCTGTGTTCACGATTCTCTGTGGTTTCTTGCGGCCTTGGGAAGAGCAGTTGTCATACCGAGCTGTGATAAATCCAGGTAGGGATGCTTTCTGTGGTGCATCCTGTAAAAAATTGGTAAGAGTCCTTGTCTACAAGGGAGTGTGCTGTGATGAAGTTCCTTAGCTTCCTAAAGAAGTAGAGGCATTGTTGTGGTTCTGTTCGCCGAGCAGACATTTTGTCCCCTGTCTAGGTGACATCCTCAGTGCTTGGGAGCCTCCTGTGAAGCGCTTCTGTGATATTTCCTCCGGCATTTACAGTGGTTTGTCTCTGCCGCTTCCGGTTGTCAGTTCCAGCTGTCCACTGCAGTGGCCGGTATATTGGGTCCAGGTCGGTGTGTTTGTTGATAGAATCTGTGGATGAGTGCCATGCCTCTAGGAATTCCCTGGCTGTTCTCTGTTTGGCTTGTCCTACAATAGTATATTATACCGACCCAATATACCGGCCACTGCAGCTGACAGCTGGAACTGACAACCAGAAGCGGCAGAGACAAACCACTATAAATGCCGGAGGAAACCTCACAGAAGCGCTTCATAGGAGGCTCCCAAGTACTGAGGATGTCACCTAGACAGGGGACAAAACGTCTGCAACACAAATTCCCAGCTTGGTGAACAGAACCACAACAACGAGCACCCGAGCTACAAATCTTCTCACAAACTTTGAGTAGAGGCATTGTTGTGCTTTCTTGACCATTGCGTCGATGTGGGTGGACCAGGACAGATTGTTGGTGCTCATCACTCCCAGGAGCCTGATGCTGACAACCATCTCCACCCCAGCTCCATTGATGCAGACAAGGCCATCTTTGTACTCGTCTTGCTAACGCTCGCGGAGAGATTGTTATTTTTACGCCATGCCACTAAGCAGTCAATCTCTATTGACGCTGTTAACTCAAGTTGACACTGAATCGCAAAAGCAGTGATCAAAATCTTGGCCCAGGGTTAGGTGCATTTGTCAGGGGTAAATATAGGAGAATAGGGTAGGGGAAAGGGTCTGGGTGGGTCACTCTTCAGAGGATCTATTGGGCCGAAGGGCCTGTTTCTACACTGTAGGGATTCTATAATTCTAAGTGGTAGGTCTTAAGGAGAATAGAGAGAGTGGACAAAATTCCAGAGATTAGGACTTTGGCTGCTAGGGGCACAGCTACAAATGATGGAGCAGTTAATACAAGCAGTGCTCAAGAGGTCACGATTATATCGGTGATCTTTTATTGTCCTGTACTTTCCTGCTGTTTCACTCTTTGAACGTACTACTTCATAACTCTTTGTGTTTTTGTGAAAGGTGTTACTAATGTAGATAGCTTGGTGGTGCAATATTTCACGGTCCCTGTACAGGGAGTGTGCTGTTTCAGATCTATTTCCTCATGAAATTGGGGGCACATAGGCAGAGGTTATGCCCACAATTGTATTACAGAATCCCCAAATTGTGGGATGCATTTGCATTTTTGCTCTGATAACGTGAATTAGACAGAAAGAAACAGGTTCGCGAAAATAGGATTATCAATGATGTTACAATGATGTGGAGATGCCAGAGTTGAACTGGGGTGGACAAGGGTCAAAAATCAAATGACACCAGATCATAGTCCAGCAGGTTTATTTGAAAGTGCAAGCTTTTGGAGCTTAGTTCCTTTCTTAGGCATTGTATGATAGAGAGACACAAGACACAGTATTTGTAAGCAAAAAGCTAACAACTTTAAAACTAGCTGCCCTTATTGAGTCTTTTAATAAGTTAGAAGGTAGACTGCTGATTAAAATACAAAATCTAGACTCCCTTCAAGTCTTTGTCTGTAGATAACTAAAGCTTTTATCAATGTACAAGAGGTGACATCTCAGGTCAGACAATTCAGTTTTGGTGTGAGGACCTGCTTTGAATCTGTCTATGTTTTAAACTGAAGTCCAGTTTTATTTTTTTGACTGAAGAGAATCTTGCTTTGTGTATATGTGAGAAAGAGAGAGAGAGATACGTGAGAGAGTGAGTGAGAGACGGAGATGTCCAGAGTGTTTCGAAAGAGATGCCAGAAACGTGTCATCAGAAAACCCATGATATTCACTTTTGTTTCACTTTACTGAAAGAACACAGAATCGTAGAGTCCCTGCAGTGTGGAAGCAGGCCATTCGGCCCATTGAGTCCACACTGACTCTCCCAAGAGCATCCCACCTTGACACACAACCCCACCCTATGCCTGTAACTCTGCATTTCCCATGGTTAATCCACCTAGCCTGCACATCCCTGAACACTACGGGCAATTTAATATGGCCAGTCCACCTAATCTGCACATCTTTGCTCTGTGGGAGGAGACCAGAGCACCCAGAGGAAACCCACACAGACACGGGGAGAATGTGCAAACTCCACACAGACAGACACCCGAAGGTAAGATCAAACCCAAGTTCCTGTGCTGTGAGGCAGCAGTGCTAACCACTGAGCCACTGTGCCACCCCAATAACTTGACTAATAGCTTATTGAGTGTCAGGAAATACATCCCATCAGAGCAATCTTTGTCTGTCAAAGAGTGTAGGGCAGTACAAGGTAGCTTGTACTATTTATGAGTGAGTTCAGCAGCAGAGGTGGTCTCTCATTCATTCCAGGCACACTATCTCTCAGAAAACTTTTCGACAATTAAGACTAAATTGGGAAGAGTATTTTCTATGGGAGAGATCCTGTCTGCTGACTATGAGAAAGTTTATATGCATTGTGCACCCAGGACCGTAGATACGAAGATTCTTAATCCCAAAGATTTTTCTTTGTTGCATTTAATTTGGGCAGATTGCTTGTATTTTATGTCCCTGAACCAGTGGGTAATGCAGACAATCAACCAATGGCATGTAGAATTTTAAGAAGTAAAATCCTGTAAATGTTAAGCAGGTCAATGACTTGAAACATTTCTCCCTTTGCAGCTGCTATCAAACCCGCTGGGAATTTAATCCTTTTCTGTTTTTATTTCAGATTCCTAGCATCTCTCAAGATTTGGCTTTTATTTCCCAGAGTTGGGAATGTTTGAGATAGAAAAGGGAGTGTCCATGTGGGGGATGAGGGGACGGCTTAAAGGCCTGAGAACAGGGTGCCAGTGGAAGCTGCAAACGTAGAGCAGAAGGGAACGGGAAATAGGCAGATGTTCAAAACCCATGATGTTCACATTTGTTTCACTTTACTGAAAGAACGTAGAATCGTAGAGCCCCCTACAGTGTGGAAGCAGACCTATCGGCCCATTGAGTCCACACTGACCCTCCAAAGAGCATCCCACCTAGACACTCACGTTGTCACTTCGAGTCCAGAACCTCCCCAGTCAACAAGGACTGTGGACACGAGTGCTGATGAGAGGCAGAAGCTCAACTAAACACATGGATTAAAGAGGTCCCAGTTTGGCATTTCTGCACCACTGGAATCTGCACTTTCACAATCCCTGAAGCTCTGAAATTGGACCTGCATAGTGTCATAGAGATGTACAGCACTGAAACGGACCTTTCAATCCAACTCGTCCACACCGACAGATATCCCAACCTAATCTAGTCCCACTTGCCAGCATTTGACCTATATCCCTCTTAAGCCCTTCCTATTCATATACCCATCTATATGTCTCTTAAATGTTGTAATTGTCCCAGCCTCCACCACTTCCCCTGGCAGCTCATTCCATACACGTACCACCCTCTGCGTGAAAAAGTTGCCCCTTAGGTCTCTTTTATGTCTTTCCCCTCTCACCCTGACCCTTTAGTTCTGGACTCCCCCAACCCAGGGAAAAGACTTTGTCTATTTATCTTATCCATGCTCCTCATGATTTTATAAATCTCTATAAGGTCACCCCTTAGCCTCTGAAACTCTGGGGAAAAAAGCCCCAGCCTATTCAGTCTCTCCCTATAGCTCAAACCCTCCAACCCTGGCAACATCCTTGTAAATCTTTTCTGAACCCTATCAGTTTCACAACATCCTTCCAATAGGAAGGAGACCAGAATTGCACGCAATATTCCAAAAGTGGCCTAACCAATGTCCTGTACAGCCGCAACATGACCTCCCAACTCCTGTACTCAATACTCTGACCAATAAAGGAAAACATACCAAATGCCTTCTTCACTATCTCATCTACCTGCGACTCTAATTTCAAGGAGCTATGAACCTACATTGCAAGGTCTCTTTCTTCAGCAACACTCTCGAGGACCTTACCATTAACTGTATAGGTGCTGTTCTGATTTACTTTTCCAAAATTCACACCTCGCATTTATCTAAATTAAACTCCATCTGCCACTCCTCAGCCCATTGGCCCATCTGATCAAGATCCTGTTGTAAATTGTGGTGACCTCCTTCGCTGTCCACTACACCTCCAATTTAGATACAAATATCTCAGCAAGAGGCCCATCTGCAAACTTACTAACTGTACCTCCTATGTTCACATCCAAATCATTTATATAAATGACGAAAAGTAGAGGACCCAGCACCGATCCTTGTGGCACTCCACTGGTCACAGGCCTCCAGTCTGAAAAACAACCCTCCACCACCATCCTCTGTCTTCTACCTTTGAGCCAGTTCTGTATCCAAATGGCTAGTTCTCCCTGTATTCCGTGAGATTTAACCTTGCTAACCAGTTTCCCATGGGAACCTTGTCAAACACCTTACTGAAGTCCATATAGATCACATCTACTGCTCTGCCCTCATCAATCCTCTTTGTTACTTCTTCAAAAAACTCAGTCAAGTTTGTGAGACGTGATTTCCCACGCACAAAGCCATGTTGTCTATCCCTAATCAGTCCTTGCCTTTCCAAATACATGTACATCCTGTCCCTCAGGATTCCCTCCAACAAATTGCCCTCACCGACGTCAGGCTCACCGGTCTATAGTTCCCTGGCTTTTCCTTACCACCTTTCGTAAACAGTGGCACCTCACCTGTGACTATCGATGATACAAATATCTCAGCAAGAGGCCCAGCAATCACTTTCCTAGTTTCCCACAGAGTTCTCAGGTACACCTGATCGGGTCCTGGGGATTTATCCATCTTTATGCATTTCAAGACATCCAGCACTTCCTCTTCTGTATTATGGACATTTATCAAGGTGTCACCATCTGTTTCCCTACATTCTATATTTTCCATGTCCTTGGCAAGAATGCACATTCAGGAGACGTAAATGGAAACAGTCAGGATACAGGAGGTTCATCGACAGGGTTGGTTAGGGAGGGGAGATGCCAGAGTGTTGGGCACAGGCAGATGCTGCAAATCAGTGGGTGAGAGGATGGGAGAAGCACTTCCAAAATGGTGCTAAATGGAGAACACAGGATATGATGTTAAAACAAATATTGGAACGCTCAGTGAAATTATAGGCTCTATTAACTTGCCAACATTGTTTTGCATGCAAGTCAGTTGGGGATTTACTATAATCTGTTCCTGTTCTTATGTTCTTGTGAAGTTGTCTTATCACTGACCTGAGAGATCTATAGACTGCTAGTATAGTACCTTTCAATTCAGTTCTCAAAACATTTCTATTTTATCACACAGGCCATTGTACTTGCGTGAGGACACAGTCACGGAAGGTTACTGTGCAGAGGCAATCCTCAGCAATGCGAAGCAAGTTGTAGAGGAATACTTTATAGCACCTCCAGGCAAGTTCAATCAGCTTTACCATCTTTGGTGCTTTCAAACTCATCAGGTGGTATTCTCTCCAGATTTGGCTAGAAGGTGTCAGAGCTATAATTGACATTGCAAACTGGCTCTAATACAAAGCTCTCATTATCACATAAATCAGCGTTTATTCTGTCCTGACCTGCTATTCCTTGCTTACCTACCCCATTCACATGTCTCTCTTTTTCTTTCTCTCTCTCTCTGGGTTCCATCTCCACCTATCCACTCACCTCCCCCAATTTCCTCTTCAGCATAAATACCTCTTTTTCGAGCTGCCAGCAGTTCTGATAAAGAGTTACCAGACTCTGAAATGTTAACTGTGCTTTCTTACCACAGCAGATGCTGCTAGACCTGCCAGGTTTCTCCAGCGATCTCTGTTTTTGTTGCAGGTCAGCTGCCTGACATTCATTCTCATTTATTGAAAATCTTTCTCATTAGTCATTTAGTTTTTCAAATGCCTCTTTGAGATTATTGGTCAAGCATCTACTGTTGTTAAACACAGCAGGTGTTGGAAAAATTCAGCAGGTCTGGCAGCATCTGTGGGGGAAAAGAGTCAACATTTGGATTAATTATGACTTCTTAGGAACTGAAGAGAGGTTGAAATGAGATGGGTTTGTGATGTTGATAAATGAGGGAGCATCAGCCAGAACAAAAGGTCAGGGATATTTTAGAGGCAAAAGAGATTAAATAATAGTGATATTGTGCAAAAAAAAACAAAGACTAGTAGAAGACAGCTTTGGTCCTGAGAAAGTCGATGGCAGAATAAAGGACAGCTTTATCTAAAAACAGAAACACATGATTAGAAGACTGGCACAGATTTCCCACTGGCCAGACAGTCTTTACTCCAGTGTAAGTGGGAGGTGTGAATCCCCATTGTACACATTCTGAAACTGACTGTTCCTCTGGGCAATTCCTCCAATCTTGGCAACTGCTGAAAAATCAGAGACTCTGGATGGTTCCAATGAAATTAAGTGAAATAATTATTCTGGAAAAGTTAGAAATTAGATACCTAGTCCTGAGTACTGACCCCATAGTTAGCTCACACACCCCAAACTACTCCACTGTCATGAACAGTTACACAACCCAGATCCTGACCCTAACACACATCCCAGGCACTGACATAAGCACTCCCCACAACAACATGATACCCCTCTCTCCCCAGGACCTGGAAGCACACCTTCCCCTACCCACTGACACCTGACACACCCTACCCCTGATATCCAACACCTTCCCTCCATCTCCATTAAGATCTGAACCCTGCCCAGTCAGTGGACCTGATACCCTCACCTTGAGTTCCATCACCTAACCACTGCCACTGCTTTTAGATCTGACTTGCACCACCCACCATTGGACCCTATCATCCTTTCCCTCCCCCACTGGATCCCCCCCCCCCCCCAATCTGGATTTCCATCCGACCTGGTTTCTCCAGCCCACCCTGATCTTTTGCAAACACTCACCTGCCCCACTTCCCACCTGACTCTCTACCCCTCCCAGTTGGCACCCTACTTACCTGACACTATACCCACCTGGCTGTCTGTCCCTTCGCCAGTTTTCACCCTACCCACCTGGCACCTACATCTCCACCCATCTGACACTCCACCCTCCCAGCAGTTCTGTGACAAGAAAGAACTGTCATAGTCTCTATATTTATTAGGTCGGTCTGAGCACATTATTCTCTCAGAAAAGCAAAACTCCCTTCTTTTATATAAAAAAAAGGGCTGGAGTGGGAATTTGCATGAGATTGCCTGTCCCCAGAAAATCCTCACCACAGACTGACACTTGGCAAAGGAATCAAATTGAAATGGTGGGTAGCATGCACCGTGTGTTGATGACATGTGAGCCATGATACCAAACATGTCAGAAACTGGGAAGAAATAGAGAGCCAAGTGAGTATAGTGTCAACTAAGTAGGGTACCAACTGGGAGGGGCTAGAGAGCCAAGTGAGTAAAGTGTCAGGTAGGTCATGCTGACTTGACATAGTCCATAAACCAGGATAACACCTACCATAAGATGTTTTATGTGACAGTCGAGCTTGGGAGTCATGACTGATGTTGTTGTTTCTTTCCCCTAAGCCTGTATGCTGTAGTTGCAACTCATTGTAACTCAGTGATTGAAACTGATTTGTGACAGGTAGTAGCAGAAATAGCCATTTAACCAATTGTGAAGTTGTTCCTCTAGTTTAGAGAGATTGTGGTTGAACTGACCCAACTCCCTGCACCTTTGCCCTATACTCCTTAATCTCTTTCATTAAGAAAATCAGTTTCAGTTACAAAACGAATAACTGGTCTCGTATCAGTTATAGAAGAGAGTTTTGAACTTTATAGTGCTTTGTGTATAGAATTATTTCCTCATCTCTGTCTTGAATAGTTCAGTTCGTACTTTTTCAACTATGACTTAAGGACCTCAGCTCAATCAATGGAAATAGTTTCTCTCTGTTTATTTTATCCATTTCCTTTGATATCTTGAAAATGTTAATCAACTCACTCTTCAACTTTAACAGTCCCAGCAAGCACACACCCTTGGTTTGTGGAATCTCTCTTCATAGTTTAACTCTTGAATCTGGGGATGTTTCTTGTTCCTGCTTTTGGGAGCATTTAGGACCAGAATAAGTAGCCACCCATTTAAGACAGAGATGAGGAGGAAATTCTTCTCTCTGAGAATGGTGCATCAGTGGAATCCTTTACTACAGGGGGGGCTGCATTCAAGGCTGAGATATAGAGATTCTTAGTCAGTGAGGGAGTTACAGGTTATGGTGAAAAGATAGGGAAATTAAGGATTATCTGAAAAGCCATGATCTCACTGAAGGGCAGCCTCCATGTCCTGCTCCTTCTCCCATGTCTTATAATCTTTAACTTTCAGCCAGAAGTGCTGAGTAGATGATTCATCTTGACCTCTTCCTGTTGGTCCTCAGGATCACATGCCAGTCTTCAGCCAAATTGCTTCACTTTACGGGTACCAAGAAACCACTGAAGGCTCTGGATATTACAGAGGCTCTGACAACAACCTGACAATAGTACTGATGAGCTGTGTGCCCAAATTAGCCATATCCCTAGTCAAGTTGTTCCAGATACAGTCCTGGCATTTACCCAACAATGTGGAAGATTATCTAGGTATCTCAAAAAGCTGGACAAATCCAATTGGCCGGATTCCTCTCCTCCCCCCGCGTTCGTTATCATTAAAGGGATGGAAGGGACTGTTGGCGGTGCAATCAGACAGCACTCGCTCAGCAATAACCAGCTCAGTTTGGGCTCCGCCAGGGCCACTCAGCTCCTGATCCCATTGCAACCTTTGTTCAAACATTGAAGAAAAGGCTGAACTCCAGAGGAGAAGTGAGGATGATCTCGCTTGACATCAAGGCAGCATTGACATTGTGGCATTAAGGAGCTCTAGTAAAACTGGAGCCAATGGAAATCTCTCCACTGGCTGGAGACATGCCTGACACAAAGAAAGATATTTGGAGGCCAGCCATCCCAGTGCCAGGTGTCTCTGCAGGAGTATGTGGGACTTGAACCCAAGCCTTCTGGCTCAGAGATACGGACATTACCACATCACAAGATTTTGGATTGTTAGAAAGCTCCTATCCCAGCGTTAGCAATTGTCAATGGACCAATTTTATAAATGGATTGAAATCAGGCCTCTTCCATGATCTGTGTGGTTGATATTTTCTAGACAACCTATTCAGAGATGTTGTGACACACATCTGCAGTAGGTGGGATTTGAACCTGGGCCTACGCAATTACATAGAAACGCTATTACTGTGCCACAAAAGCCTTCTGTTCCTCAGGAATCTCTCCTAGGCTCGGACATCCCCAACTATACCATCAATGACCATTCCTCCATCCTAAGGTCACTCTTACTTTGCTTCATCATTTAGATGGATCTCTGACCCTGATTCAGTATTAATTATTTGACATGTCTAGCATGTTAACCTCCTCTTCTAATTCAACTCACATACAAAATGATTATTCAGCATGTGTGTCATGTCCTAATTTCCATTGATAATGGCACTGTTACCTGGTTTAAAGAGGCGTACTTTCCACCTGATCACTCTTTCTTTCTAAAGTGTTAATTTTGATTTCCCTCAGAGCTCCTTTTCTAGCTCCCTATTCTGTTTTGTCACTAGTGATGTACTTTGTCTACTTCCTATTCACCAGGATTAGTGTTTTTTTCTGCATTTTTATTTGCTTTCTTATATGTTTTATGTTGTCCTTTACATCTTTATTGGTCCACGGTTGTCTCTTCTGATGAATCAATGTCTTATTCCTTAGGGGTATAGAACTGGTCCTGTATCACAAAAATATACTTTATTCATACAATTTGAAAAAGTACATGATGAGACGTTTTGAAAATTATACAGTGCGATAGAAGTCATCTTGTCTACATTCAGCATGTTACACTCTGAGGTGCCTCAATATCATTGTAATACTTTTAAAATTTGCAATATACATTTCACATCAGGATACAGTCCAAGGGCTAAACATTTCAAATTGAAAATTCAGAAGGAGCAATAGGCTTTAACTTTGCTACTTACAGCATGTTCAACTCTGAGGTGCTGCAATACAATTCCAATATTTTTGATGTTTATAATTTATATACTTGTCAGGCATATAGCTCGAGGGGTTCAATAGAGTTTCCAATTCCTTGCTGTATTATGGCTGGAAGGCCTTACACAGTAACCTTTCTCTATTGTGCACCAGCTCTAAGCTTCCGTGTATCCCTCAACATGGACTCCTCTTGCTGATCTTCTGTCATCATTGATAGATACCCATTGATACATTTGTCCAGTTTACTGTGATTGCTCTGTTTCTCATCCTTTTGAAATCAGCCTTCTCCTAATCTAGAATTGTTGGTAATTGTTTTGCATTTCTCCTTTGGAAAATAACCTGTTTATTCAACTACATTATAATTGCCATTAGATAAATGTGTTCTTGTACAGTTAGACTATTAAGTAAATCATTATACATTACCATTTCTAATATCATCTCTTGTTGGCTCCTGGACATAATTGTTAAATTAGCTCAGGTACACTCATAAAATTCACCTGACATCTTATGAAATTTATATAAAAGTCAAAATCTCTTACTAAAAACACTGATCCTACATCTGCCTAATCTCTGTATTTACACAACCTACTGCTTCATATCTGCTATAGGAACTGCCAGACAATTCTCACGACAGTCTTTATTCATTTGTAATTCTTTGTTCTAGCCATAAAGTCTCCAATGTCTACTGACCTTTCATTGTCACCTCTCATCATTGAGATGATTTCATCCATAATAATCACCACCATGTCAAATCCTCCAAATGTGTGACTGCATTTATCCGATTTGTTTATGAAAACTTCATCCTTGTGACCACTTTATTTTTCCTGTCCATTAGGAATTATTAGCCTAGCCCAGTAATTTCTTGCTAACCCAATACTTAAAATGAAATCTCTCACTTCCAAACACTTGGCCACATATTCACCTCCCTGATCTGTTTCTCCCCATGCCAGTTTGCTCATAGCTCAGTTATGAACCTTGAGGTCATGATCTTTAGTTCATTAGCTCTTTCCAAAAGTACCTGTAATCTACTCTTCTCTAAATTGTTTATAAGATAGCTCATGGATCCTCCTCCTTCAATATCCTTTTCAATCTGGTTTGAGATATCCCTCATGTGGAACTAGACCGATGACTTACCATGCACATTTCTGAATGAAAGATTTATGCCCGAAATGTCGACTCTCCTGCTCCTCGGATGTTCCTGACCTGCTGTGCTTTTTCCAGTGCCACACTTTTCGACTCTGACTCTCCAGATCTTTGAGTTCTGCCCACTAAGAATGATATCTTTCTGTCTGATTACTGCATTACCCAACAACTACCACATTATGCCTCTCCCCGTATCTTTTTCCAATGTGCTGTAATTAGTAGATTGGATATCCTTCCACTGTCTTTAGCCTTATTCTAACAGGTAGCAACAACATTGGACCTGTTGAGTAGTATCTGCTTGTATGGATTTTCATTCTCCAGTTCACCCATTATTCACACTAATCCCATTCTGAGCCTGGTTCCCTCAAAAATGTGAGACAAAGTCTGGAATAAATTAACATGATATTGCTCCCTTTTCATTGTATGCTGAGGAGTCTGTAATTCACAGTCCAGCTTAATGACTCTGCAATTGAGGGATTCAAGATGAGAGACTAGTTGCGTGTTTGCTTGGTAAAGTCGCATTAAAGTGTCAGTCAGGAGCAGGCACTTCAGGAACTCCAGCCTGCTGTGCCATTCAATAATATCTTGGCTGATCTGATTGGACAATGAGATTGAGATTACAAGCTGTTATATTGCATTAGTGAAACACAATAGCATTGCCATATTTCAACCTAAATGTTTTGTAACTACTTATAATTTAATTTATTTTCTATTCACACCTGGACAAAAGAAAGTAAATACTTAGTGCTTTTAACTTACACAAAACCAGCATGTGTTGAGAACTAAAAGGCTGCACTTCCTTCCTCCTCTGCACCAAATTCCCATGCTCAACAAAATCCTGACTTTTGCATTCTTTTTGTGACCACTCAGAATCAGCAACTACTGCTTAGTTTATACATGTTTTTTGAGAGTCACACCCAGATTACAAATAGAGAATCAGATTCCTGCACGCAGTGATCAGCACCTATCAAAGAAACCACTTAGTTGTTGGGCAGTTTATTAATAAGATCAGTCTTTAAAGTTATGAGTTTAATTTCAAAACTCTTAAATACCAGAGAAATCTTATTCATTAAATCCCTGACTTTTGCCTGGCAGTAACACGTTACTTTCTTCATGACCACTCTGAGCAGGTAACTTTACCTTTGAACTAATGGGGAAGGTGGTACAGGGTATGGAGTGAAATTTTTATATGTTATGTGAAAGATTATAGTCAAGACTAGAATTGAAATTACTTTTTTAATCTTTCCAGCAGTCACAGATGCAGTTTAGCTAATGTTAAAACTGGTGCTTTCTTTGTGTTTTTCAGTGCTTGAAGGTGTTTAACTGTTCTTCTTTGACTTTGTGCTTAAATGCATTGTAATTTTAAAAATAGTACTGTTGTGGTTGGTAGTCTGGAGTTTATTGATATGTTCATCAATATGAGTGATACTTTCATGTAGCAATCTGACATTTCCATTTCAGTCAACCTGTACCCAGCATCTGGAATCACAACATCATCTTGTTTTTAAGATGGCACTAACTTGAGTGGCTTCAAGTGTTTTGTGTTATTTAAACTATAATAGACATGCACTTGGAAACCAAAATACTAAACACAACTAATGGGATGTTTTCTGGTCCCTTGTCTGAGGTGATTTTATGCATGGGAAACAACTCCGAACCAAAGAGTTAAGTTGTACTGCTTTCCTCAATGCTGTCACTGCAGTGAATATGAAGGTTGAAAGCTGATGTCAACCCATTGTTATTCATTTTCCCATCACAGAATGGGCAAGAGTCCAAACATTTATCAGCATGGCCTGCGATTTTTCTTTAACCATAGTTCTTCTAACTTCTTTACACGGAGTGATTTTTAATATAGGTTTCCCACTTCTCGCTATGGTTTGAGATAAATGAGATTTAAATTGTTCTTTGACCGGAAATAGCACATTTAATGGCTATCTTGGTAGAAATTCAAAGTGTGGCAAATGGAAGTTGAGTTTGGAAATAAAGTTAGTTGTCAATGTGAGGTTCTAAAATTGAACATATTTTTTCCATCTTCGGATGTCACAGGAAAGGGGGAGCTCTTTGTTACAATAGTTTAACTGCATTGATTTCTTGACATACCTAATACAGTCCTCAAAGTAGGCCTGAATAGTGTTCCCTCTTTGCCTGGCACAGGATGACCGAGGCTGATTGGAAGTCTCTTACTGTTATTTGAGCTCAGTTAACTGGGCACTGAATTAGATCAAACCCCAACATTCTGGTCTGTATAGCTTAAGCTAATTGTCAGTTGTGCCCCACAACTATCTCAACAACAAAAAATGACAGCCTGACTGAAGGGTGGGTTTGATTTATGCAGAGACTCAGAACCAGTCAAGCATTCTCAATGGCAGCATCTAATTTTAAATGGTTGAGTTTATTTGCAGTTTAGCATTAATGTATTGATATGAAAAATGTATTGGGATTCTTGTGATGTTTAGTTCAATAAAATGAAAATTGAGATTGCTTGGCAGCAGGACTGGTATTGTCTAAATTAATCAGTTCACAGAAAACACATTCACGAGGAGTAAGCATGTCATGGTCAGCTCCACATGAAGATCTCAGCCAAGACGTGGAGTTTGTTCCTCAGGGATGTGCAGGACAATAGTCAGTATTTCTGATCGAAGTTCAGTAATCCAAGCACAATATGTTTGTCATCTGAAGATGTATTCAGACATAGCTGTGATGGTCCTCATGGTAGAACATGCCACCACCTACTGTCACTTACTGGTTTGTATGAAGATTACCTGCTAAGTTGATTTATCATATGAATGTTGATCCTATGGATCTGTATCAAGTGCAAGTTAAGTTTTAAGAAGATTACAGAAGAAAATTAGGAAGCAAGTTCTAATAGTGTTTTAAAAGTATTAATAATGATTGATTGAATGAATAATGAACCTGATTGATATTATCTTAAAGCAGTCTCTCCTCCCTTTTATTTTGAGAAGGAAGAAAGATTTTAGTGGCCATTGAATAATTATGGCATCCCATTTAGATTGTTTAGAAAAGGTTCTGAGTTAAAAGTTCAGCAGGTATCACTCTAAACACAAGATCAAGAGGGAACCTCTCATGGTACAAATGCCCATATTTGCTGCCAAGGGTTCCATTTGCATAAGTTTCATGCCTGTGATTTCTGCCTATGCAGGGCAAAACCAAAATGGTCCAGGAAAAATGAATTAAGCACCTGCAATGTCATTCTATTTTCCAAGGATGGTTTGTAACGCAGTGCCTGGAGGTGATGAAAGTAATAACTTCCAAACAAAAATAATTTTCCCAATTGTCTTTTTTTTTACATTGACTTAAGATTATATTTTGCCCAATATATTAAAAAAAGTCTTTTCATTTTAGGGAATATTCCACTGCCAAAGAAAGAAGAGAGAGACAGCTTCCTTCAGCATTCTAACCGGTGACCACGACAGAGGAAATGTTGGAATTAACAATTTCAAAATGGACGTTCTTGGTGAGGAATTCCACTTTCTTGCAGACCACTTGACTACACTGAACATACGGTGAAGATTCAAGCACACCAGATTTGTCAAATGAACCAGTTTTTCATATCAAATGGCAGTGCCAAAGATGTGAAATTCAGTGATGTGTAGATTTTTTCTCTATTAACTTGGATTGTTGTTTTTGATTTATTAAATTTAAAATTGAACAGTCATTTATTTGAATACTGAAATAAAGAAAAGGTGTCTCTCTTAGTGCATTCTCACCTTTGAAACAGAAAGATACGGTTTTGCCTTCTACTTCAGGAACCTGTGCATAATCTAGGGTGTTTGTTCATGTGAAGTATTAAGGGAATACTGCATTCTCGGAAATGCCACCTTTCAGGTGAGAAATTAAGGCAGTTGGACAAGTGTGGTTTAATCTCATACAAATTACTGCTTTTTGTTGGTGCTCCTTGCCCCACTATTTAAACACTTAATCTCAACTGAGACTTAAGTCTCTGGAATGGAGTGATCAACTGTTCTGCACAAGGCCTCATACTACAGGTATCACTGAACTAAGGCTGACACTGCCTTTTAATAAGCAAGCAGTTTCATAACTTAAATTTGGAACAACTTGTTTTTAAATTTTCAATGAGAAATCCTAAGTTAATATCCAATTTAACATTTTCTTCATTGTTCATTTCTTTCATAAAGTCTTAATATTTCAAATTATCAATGATAAGTATTAGAACACCAAAGATTTATCAGTTGGTGTGCATTTATGAAGCAGGGAACAGTGACAAGTACAAAATATCTTTCTTCACAAATAACCACACAGCATTTCCCTGGCTGCGTTTTTATTTAATAAAAGAGGTATGCTAAATTATTTAAGAAGCCAATAAAGGTCCATGGAACAAGACAACAAAGTCAATAATTAAAAAAGAAAAAAATCAAGTTTATTTAATTCAAAGCATATCACGAAATATAGAATTGAAGGAAAAGAAACTAACGGCCAATGATGGAATGTGGATTAAAAAGTAAATTTTTGACTATCAAGTCCTCATCTATATTGGGGTCTCGGTGAATACCGAGGGGAGCTCCTACTTTGATAAGGAGAATAACGACCTCTAGAAAGGGACCTTGATCTTGACCTGCCGTAACTAGAACTTCTGGGCTTGTCTGCACGAACTCTAATATAAGCAGTTTCTCCCTGAAAAAGAAATGATTGGTATCAGTGCTGTTATCAAAACCTGTGGGAGAAAGTTTGAGTCCAAAATTAAAACAGCTAGTTTTTCATAGATAGCAAATGCTTGAGCACACAGTTTTGTTACTCTACTCTCTCAGCCTGAAGATACTGACTTCTGCAGAGTATGGTTCCACAAATTAAGATACACTGAGAAACAAACATTCATATGACAGCACTGTGAATACTCACCAATGAGGTGTCACATCCCAGCTTTAAGTCATTTTAGCTGAAGTTCACAAATTACATCATTCAGCTGGACTAGCAACCAGAGCTGATCTTTTCCTCCCTAAGCCAGAAGCGCTCGACTCAAATGCTCCAAAACACTTCACTGGATCATTACTGAGAAGAAAACGGTCACTGAGCCATGGGAGGAGATAATCACTTGGCCAAAAGGTGGGAGGTTTCTTATAAGGAGGGAAGTAAAAAAGAAAGGCAGAGAGATACAAAGAGGGAATTCTAGAGCTTGGCAACCTATTGTGAAGCAATTCTAATTGAATGGACAAGAGGCTAGTATTGGACCATGACAGCAAGTGTTGTGGTTGAAATCAGATTTGATCTGACAGAACAATTATAAATCAACATAAAGGTTGAAAACATGCAGTTACCTGAAGTACTCAGTAGTTGACACTGGGTTATCTAGTAACACAGAAAATACCACCCAGGAATTAACAAGCCTCTTTCTTCATTAGAAAGAACCCTAGGTGGCTCAGTGACTTGAACATTGTATTCCTGGGACCTGATTGCAAATCTAATCTAGATGTATTAGAAAACAGCTTTATACATTCTGACTAAAGAAGTTATATAACATGAACTTGAGGGATCTCTAACAAGTTTTAGTAAGTGCAGTCTGTAAAATAAAACGGTCCCTAGCTCATTTATTTTCACTTGTGATGCCCCATCTTCCCATTAAAATTATTAGACTATTCCTTTTGAGAAAAGTGAAATTGAGGGCCTTAAAATCTGTCCCTTGGACATAACAGTTATAATGGACAACTGTTTTAACCATTCATTACCAGAAGCTGGGTGGATCACAAAGTACCATTAGATCATGCTCTTGTCTGTTAAAACTGGTTACTACACCAAGATCGCACAGAAATGCACAGAATAACCTTTGGCTTCTTCTCTTATTGCAAGCCATCATCTTAAACCTCTTTTCCACTAATTCCTTCATCCGTACTTCCAACAATGCCAATTCTTGGATTTTTGTCACCAAGACCATGCAGTCAGCTGTTTTTATTAACTTCCTGAACTTGCATCTCTTTCTGGATATTTCCTACACCTGTCATGTCCAAACCAAGCTCCTCTTGTTCATGAGGCCCACCTTTAAATTTTGCTCATCACTTACACCATTCATCTTCCCTCTCCATGCCCTTCATGATTTTACAAACCTCTAAAAGATCACCCCTTGGCCTCTGACACACGAGAGAAAATAGCCCCATCTTATTCAACCTGTCCCTGTAGTCCAAACCCTCCAACCCTGTCAACATCCTTGTAAGTCTTTTCTAAATACTTTTAGGTTTCACAACATCCTTCCTGTAGCAGGGACGCCCAAGTTTCACACAGTATGCTAAAAGTGGCCTAACCAGTCTCCTGTACAGCCGCAACATGAGCTCCCAACTCCTATACTCAATGCAAGTAAAGGGAAAACAATGTAGGTACTCAGAAAACCAATTGGTGTGATAACATCATGATATTAAAATGCTTAAGTTTCATCTGAGTGCCACTAAGTGCAACACGATTGATTCAGCTGGATGAAAAGATTTGCTATAGTGGCTAAGCAACATGAGTTAACTGTACCACCACACAAAATCTCATCCCCATCTTGCATGATGGAATCCAGTGTCACTAGAACCCAGTTTATTAACCTTTATTCTCGATTATTCTAACATACTCAGCCAGCATCCCACATTCCACCCTCTGTAAACATGAAATCATCTTGACTTGCCCATGTCTTGACTTACACCAAATCCCATTTACCAGTTACTCCTTTCATCACTGACCTACAAACTGGCTCCAAGTTATGCAATGCCAATTAAAAAAAATGAATCCCTTCAAGGCTTAGCGCCCATTTTATCCTGTAATTTCATACAGCCTCACAATCTTCCAAGCTAACTGCAACTCTTGCCTCTTTAGTATTCTGGTATGAATTGCCTCACCTCCATTTGCCAAGACCAGGTCCTTCAAGCCCTCCATTTCTTCCTCTCTTGACACCCCCAGCAGTACCCTTCCACTGACACTCTTATTTGTTTGGCTGAACTGGTCCTCACCCTCAACAATTTCTCCTTCCAATCCTCCCCCTTCCTCCAGATGAAAGGGGTAGCCACAGGCACCCACATGGGGCCCAGCTAGGCCTGCCTCTTCATCTGCTACGTAGACCAGTCCATCTTCCGGAGTTACACCGGCACCACTCCCCACCTCTTCCTCCGCTACATTGACGACTGCATCGGCGCCATCTCGTGCTCCCACGAGGAGGTCGAACAGTTCATCAACTTCACCAACACATTCCACCCTGACCTTAAATTCTCCTGGACCATCTCTGACACCTCCCTCCCCTTCCTGGACCTCTCCATCTCCATCCACAAGGACCGACTCAACACTGACATTTTTTTTACAAATCTAACTCCCACAACTATCTGGATTACACCTCCTCCCACCCTACTTGCTGCAAAAATGCTATTCCATGTTCCCAATTCCTCTGCCTCTGCCGCATTTGCTCCCAGGAGGACCAGTTCCACCACAGAACACCCCCAGATGGCCCCCTTCTTTAAACACTGAAATTTGCCCTCCCACATGGTTGAAGATGCCCTCCAACACATCTCATCCACGTCTTGCACCTCTGCCCTTAAACCCCACCCCTCCAACCGCAACAAGAACCCCCCCTGTCCTCACCTTCCACCCCAAAAACCTCTGCATAAATTGCATCATCCACTGACATTTCTGCCACCTACAAACGGACCCCACCACCAGGGATTTATTTCCCTCCCCACCCCTACCCACCTTGTGCAAAAACCGTTCCCTCCGCGACTACCTGGTCAGGTCCACATCCCCTGACAAGCTACCCTCCCCTCCTGGCACCTTCCCCTGCTACCGCAGGAATTGCAAAACCTGCGCCACACCTCCCCCCTCACCTCCGTCCAAGGCCCCAAAGGAGCCTTCCATATCCATCAAGGTTTCACCTGCACTTCCACACGTCATTTATTGTATCCATTGCTTCCGATGCGGTCTCCTCTACACTGGGGAGACTGGATGCCTTCTCAAAGAGCGCTTTAGAGCACATCTCCTGGACACCTGCACCAATCAGCCCCACTACCCCGTAGCCTAACAATTCTACTGCCCCTCCCACTCTGCCAAGGACATGCAGGTCCTGGGCCTCCTCCATCGCCACTGCCTCACCACCCGACGCCTGGAGGAAGAATGCCTTATCTTCTTCCTCGGGACATGGACTACACCAGTTTCCTCATTTCCCCTCCCCCCACTTTACTCCAGTTCCAACCTTCCAGCTCAGCACTGCCCTCATGACATGTCCTACCTGTAAATCTTCCTTCCCACCCATCCGCTCCACCCTCCTCTCCACTCTATCACCTTTACCCCCACCTCCATCCACCTATTACACTCTCAGCTACCTTCTCCCCAGCCCCACCTCCCTTCCATTTATCTCTCCACCCCCGAGGCTCCCAGCCTCATTCCTGATTAAGGCCTCTGACCTGAAACGTGATTTTCCTGCTCCTCGGATGCTGCCTGACCTGTTGTGCTTTTCCTGCAACACACTCTCAACTCTGACCTCCAGCATCTGCAGACCTCACTGTCTCTTTAGTGGATTTCACCATCGGTAGTCACGCCTTTAACTGCTGACTCCTTGAGCCCTAGAATTTCTTAGCAAACCTCTGCCCTGCCTCTAGCTTTCTTTCATCTTTTAAGATGTTCCTGAAGACCTACCACTGGCCAAATCTTTGGCCATTTCCTCATATATCTTTAAATGTGGCTTACCTCAATGTATTTTACAATATCAAGGTAAAATCAATACAAGTTGTTGTTGAAGCTGCTGGTTCAGCTCTAAGCTAAAATCTCACAGTGAGGCTACAATGGGACTGAGGCACGTTATTAGGGGAATCCTTACTCTGCATCTGATCTGGGAGTTAACAAAAGCACTAAATATCTGAGTTACATTCCTGTCAAGTACAGAAACAAACACAAATAGGTCGAATGAAAATTGAGTTGTTGTGTAATTCTACAGAGATCAAAAGGTTTGAAGCCTGCTGAGAAACAGCAGTAGAGTTACAATTAGACTGCAGTGTCCCCAACAGCTGGTGCTTTGTTTCTGCTAATCATTATGCAGCAACTTCAGCTCAATTGGGAAGGCCAGTGAAGACAGTATTTCAGAGAAAGGCAGTGGGGGCAGTGAAAATGGAAAGATGGTTATTTCTGAATGCCCTGACTGAAAATGCTGATAATTTGGTAATGGAAAAGATATTGACATTCTAAACTGAGACATCTCCCCAGATTCCAAGAAACATTTGAATTACTGTTGTAGCATCTGGAGAACTGTATTTGCACAAGCTGGTCCACACTAGTATCAACTTCTAACAGAACATATTTCATGCACTTTTTGAATTATATATTGTAATAAAATAGCTGAACCAAACTACTGATTGAAATTTGTCTTTATTTCCTCTCCAACTTGCCCCTACCCAGACATCCCTCAAATCTCATGCTATTGGTTTACCTTACTATGGATTGTAACTGCAATCACTAAGAATAGATTTTGGTTAGAGGAACCACTGGTAAGAGTAATGGGGAAACCCATAATAATTCAGGGGAGTCTGGGTGATTTGTTCAGACTTCATGTTGCTTCAATCCATCTGCACTTTAGCTGCTATGACTGATCTGAGCCCAGAATCTCTTTTGGGCTTCTCATTATCTTCTAATCTCTCTTATCCCCCTCTGTGGCTATGCAACCTTTACTTCCCCTCCATTCCCATCAACAAACCATGGCTTCTACACATCCAAAGTTTCAACCTCTGACTGCTTCCTTACCCTCTGTCAATTAATAATAACCATCCCCTAATCTAAAAACGCTGCAAAACGCTCACTCTCAGAACCAACCAACTTTGGCTCTCCAACACAATGACATCACCAAACCTGTCAATTTCCTTAACATTCTTTAATTTATGCAAATACCTAGAGTCATACAGCAAGGAAACAGACCCTTCGGTCCAACCAGTCCATGCCAAACATTACCCAAACCAACCAGTCCCACCTGCCTGCTCCTGGCTCATATCCCTCCAAACCTTTCCTATTCATATATCCATCCAAATGTCTTTTCAATGTTGTAATTATACCTATATTCACCATTTGCTCAGGAAGTTCATTTCACATGCGAAGCACCCTGTGTAAAAGAAATTGCCTCTTCAATCTCTTCTGAACCCTCTCCAGCTTGATAATTTCCTTCCTATAACTGGGCAACCAGAACTGGACACAGTATTCCAAAAGAGGCCTCACCAACTGCCTGCACAACCTCAACATGACCTCCCAACTCCTATATTCAAAAGGACTGAACAACGAAGGCAAGCATACCAAACGCCTTTTTAACCACCCTGTCTACGTGTAACGCAAACTTCAAAAGAATTATGTACCTGCATTCCTAGGTGCCCCTGTTCTACAACACTATCCAAGGCCCTAGAACTAACCATTTAAGCTCTAATTTTGTTTGTTTTACCAAAAAAGATTTTAAACTATTTTAGCTTCTTTGTTTCAGAATACTCTAGTAATAAGCCTTGGCCCTCATATTCTGTTTTCACTTCGGATAACTACGTACATTTTCAATTGTGACAAGGTAATGAAGAATAATCAGTTCAATTCAACTTTTGCTTCTTACAATGCTTATTCTGATTTGGGCATGAAGCAATGGTAATTTTTACCCTGTACCTGGTGATGCTTCTGGTCTTTAGATGGATGTTTCTGTCTTGCAAGCTAACAGGCAAGGCAAGCAACGCCTTTGGACACCATAAAGTGACTCTCAGAATCTGTTCATCTGAAGACTTAGTTGTGACACTTGGCTAGGTTGCATCGTTAGTAGTTTTCATGGATAAGAGGAACTTGGTGGAGGCACTTGGGGAGGAGGAACCAAAGGAAAAGGGTGGAAATAGCAGACAGAAAGGAATGATCTCAGTACTGTGGCAAATGCTTTTCAGGAGGTGTTAGACAGGTCGAGTTTTAGGACAAATGTTAGTGGTGGAGAAGAAAAATCAGTGGTCATCTTTGATTTCTAGAATCATTGTGGAGTAAGGTGTGATTTTTCCAGAGGAGAATGAAACCTAACAGTATACAATAATATTCAGCCAGGTGTACTGATATGGACTCCTACTCTTCTTCAAGGCCCCCTTTTCCCTCCAAGTGTACAGGAGCACAAATTAGAAAATAACTGATGCCTGGTTACCATTTGTTAGACCAGGCTTCAACGTGCGCTCTTTCCTCCAAAGCTTTCCAATTCTTCAAACATTAAATCACTATCTTCTGATCTCTTAACGCCTTTCTTTCCAGCTTCATTGCAAACACCAGGTGATATGTTCACAAAACTCTCACTTTTCAAAATCAGTTGCCTGTTTATCCAAAAACTCCAACATCCATCCATGGTCGTAATCTACCCAAACTATTAAGCTCATGTCCCAACTCACCAAAACTTAGTTAACTATGAAACATAGCTCCTGCTCCCTTAATACAATGCCATTCCCAATGTTTCTGTCCTACAAGCTCCTCATATGTAAACGTGTCACCTTTCTGTTCTTTCTAGCCACCAACCAAACCCACTCACTCTTTTCCAAGGTCCTGTTTAAAAAAAAAATTGAAGGTTGTGAGTATTCGCTGGTAACACCAATATTTGCTATTCATTTCAAAATGCAGGAGGTAGTGGTGAGCTACATTTTAGTATAGTGCTGTTACAGCAACCGACAATTCCAAATCAGGAAGGTCCGTAGATTTCAGTGGAACTTGCAGGTGGTCATGGTCTCATGTATCTGTAACCCCTTTACTTTGAGATGATAGTAGTCACAGGTTTGGAAGTCACTTGAATGTGCATCTAGTAAATGGTGCTCACTAATGGTACTGAGCCTTGGGGGAGGTGAATTATTTGTGGATGTGGTGCCAATAAAGCAGGAGAAAGTGAGGACTGCAGATGCTGGAGACCAGAGTTGAAAAATGTGGTGCTGGAAAAACACAGCAGACCAGGCAGCATCCGAGGAGCAATAAAGCAGGTTTGCTTTGTCCTGGGTGGTGTTAAGCTTCTTGAGTGTTGAGTAGCACTTGTCCAGTGTGGAGTATTCCATCACACCCCTGACTTGTGCCTTGGAGTTGGTGACCTTTGGGGAATCAAATGATGAGATATTTGCTGCAGCATTCCCAGCCCCTGACCTGTTCTTGTAAAAACTGTATTTATATGGTCGTCCAGTTCAGTTTCTGGTCAATGGTAATTCCCATTATGTTAACAGTTGGGTGTTCAGTGATGGAAACACCACTGAATGCCATGGGACAGTGATTAGATTATCTCTTATTGGAGATGATCATGCCTGGCATATAGATGTTCCAAATGTTATTTGTCACTTTTCAACCCAAGCCTGAATACTGTCCAGGTACTGCTTCATTTGAACATGGATTGTTTTAGTATGAGGAGTCATGAATGGTGTTGAACATTGTGAAGTCAAAAGCGAAATCACTAGGTGAATGGTCCGAGAATACTACCCTGAGGATCTCCTTCAGAAATGTCTTACAGTTCAGATTATGGATAACCACAACCATCTTCCTACTTGCCAGATATGACTTCATCAGTAAAGTTCCTTGATATCACAGTCAGTCAAATGCAGTCACTCACCTGACCTCTGAAATTCAGCTCTGTTGTCCATGTCTGAACCAAGGCCAGGGGCTGATTGGTCAAGGAGGAACCTAAACTGGGTGTCAGTGAGCATGTTATTGCTAAGCAGGTGCACTGTCGACGACACCTTCCATCACTTTACTGACATTAAGACAAGACTGATGGAGCTGCAATTGACAAGGTGGATTTGTTCTGCTTTTTGTGTACATGACACAACCTTGGCAATTTTTTTTTACATTGTTGGGTAGCTATCATTGTTGCAGCTCACTGCAATATCTTGGCTAGGTGGCACGGCAGGTTCTGGAACAGAAGTCTTCAGTACTGTTGCCAGAATGTTGTCAGGGTCCATAAGCTTTCACAGTATCCAATGCCTCCAACCGTTTCTTGGGATCACGTGGAGTGAATCGAGTTCCCTTAAGATTGGTACCTGTGATGTTGGAGTAGGTCGAGATGGATCATCCACTCGGAATTTCTGGCTGAACATTGTTGCAAATGTTTCAGCCTTTTCTTTTACACTTATGTGTTGATATGTTCCATCAAAGATGCAGATATATTTGGAGCCTCTTCCTTCAACAAGTTGTTTAACTGTCCACCACCACTCATGATTTGATGTGACAAAACTGTACAGCCTAGATCTGATCTGTTGGTTGTGGAATTGCTTAACTCTATCACTTGCTGCTAATGCTGTTTGGCACAAAAACAGTCATAATCATAGAGATATACTGCACGGAAACAGACCCTTTGGGCCAACTCATCCAAGCTGACCAGATATCCTAAATTAATCTAGTCCTATTTTCCAGCACTTGGCCCAGATCCCTTTAAACCCTTCCTATTCATATATCCATCCAGATGCCTTTTAAATGTTGTAATTGTACGAGCCTCCACCACCTCCTCTGCAGCTCATTCCATACATGCACCACCCTCTGCAAGAAAAAGTTGCCCCTTCTGTCCATTTTAAATCTTTCCTCTCTCACCAGAAGCCGATGCCCTTTGGTTCTTGGCTCCCCCACCCCAGGGAAAAGACCATGTCTATTTACCCTATCCATGCCCCGTGTGATTTTATAAACCTCTATATGGTCACCCCTCGGTATGTGACACTCCAGGAAAAGAGCCCCAGTGTATTCAGCCTCTCCCTGTAGCTCAAACCCTCCAACCCTGGCACCTACTTTATAGCTTCACTAGGTTGACACCTCGTGTTTAAGGATGCCTGGCGTTACATCTGGTATGGCCTCCTGCACTCTTCATTGAACCAAGGCTGCTCCCTGGCTTGATTGTAATGGTAGAATGGTGGATATTACGGCCCATAATGATGTAGGTTGTGTTGGAGTGTGATTCTGCTGCTCGCAGGCCATGTATGTCCAGTCTTGAGTTGCTAGATCTGTTTGGAGCCTTTGATTGTGCCACATGACATGATGCAAAGTATTATCAACATTTAGGCACAAGGTCTGTGTGGTGGCTACTCTTACCAATACTGTCATATACAGATGCATCTGCAGCTGGCAGATTGGGCAGGATGAGGTTGAGTATGTTTTTTTCTCTTGTTAGCTCCCTCACCACTTGCTGCAGGCTCAGTCGGAGTAATCCCAAGAAATAAGCCAGTGAATAAACTGAGATTTGGAATAGATGATGATGATGCATGTATATGTACTTTGCTTTTGCAAAGAACAGAATCCTTTGAATTATATATAGCTTCTTGCATATGCAAATGTGTCACACTGCAAGTCCAATTGACTGTCATAAATTGGATGCCAGATTAATTCTTTGCAGATTCATGATTACTCAACAAATATCCAATTGCGTGATCACATTTAACATGAAGACACTGTGGTGCATGTTTTGCGAACATTAGCTGGTTGACACTGTTTTGTTCGATAAGATTCGTCAGTCTTGGGAAGTTTGGTTTACATGCCTGGGGTCATATCGGCACCGAGATCACATCATTCACTTGTATGATAGGGAGAACACCTTTATGGCTTAGATTTTTGTACAGCTAACTTTTATGTCTAATCTCAAATGTACAATATGTTTTAAAATGTTAATCGAAATTTATTTTGTTACGGATAACCAGGCAGCGCTGATAACCCCTGTAATAGGTTGGGTTGGGCATGAGTGCCTCACCCAAGTTGAACAATTCCCATGAACAAGTGGGCCAAGACAGTTTGTATTAATAAAGACGTGATAATTGGAAAAGTTAGTCAAACCATTCCGCACTTTTTCAACATCCACGGTTTGGTAACTGAATTAGCAACCAAACGCATACCTGGTTGAGCTATTCCTCCACTGCTTATTCAAGGGGATGGAAGCCTAATATAGTCAGTCTACTGATAATTTAGGTGACATCAGCTAATTCAGAAATCAAGAATGAACACAAATCATTCTGATCAATCGATTTAACGTTAAAACACTGGCCACTCAGACTATCTATCTGGAATTTCCTAACAAGTATGTGCAGCTAAAACAAACTAACCTCATGAGAGCGAAACTTTGTATCATCAAGCTTCCGCACTGCATAATCCATGTCCTCCTTACGGAGGAATTCCACCACTCCAGCACCTTCACCCAGAACATCTGCATAGCAAACATCACCAGCCTCTCGCATGTGATCCTTCAAATCCTGCCAACTGCCAGAGGGAGGAAGTCCTATACAAGAAAAGAGTTTGGAATGAGATCAGATGTGGTGAGCATACAAACTAGCAAAAGAGTTTGATTCAGAAGATTTCAAAAGTGAGAAAATAATATTTTACTTCAAAGACCAATTTCGCCTCCCAACAGAATCACAGATTAGTAATTCTCAGTGTGTCAAACTATCTCTTAAGTTACTCCAGCCTTTATGTGCTCTTGTTTTGCTGTTGACAAAAACTTTCTCCTGAAGCATGTGGATGATTGCTCCCCAAACAATAGATTTGCCATGCTAAGTGCTAGTTTGGGTAAGTGCTTTATAGGAATCTTCATCTTCACCCACAGGAAATATATTTGAAATATATATGGCAAGTTATTTTAGCACAGCTTGCTCCATGATACATCCTGGAGTAATTTGCTATGTGGGCTGCTGAATTTTGTATTAAGAATTCTTGGTTAGTGAAAATATAATTCATTAACACATCTGAGTGATAACAAATCAGCTGTCCTCAGAGTATGCCACAAAGATCATGTGTTTCACTTCCACAATTCGGTTTTGAACTCTGTTCTTTTTTTGAGAATTTCTTTAACAGGACTGAGGTGTTAAAATGTAGTAAAGCAAAATATACAATCATGTAACAACAGGATGCAAAAGAAACAACTAATTCTGCAAGTGAGAGACACCCAAATACCCACAGGGTTTAAGTCAGAAAGGACTGGATGCAGGCTGCAGAATAACATCACATCAGGACAATTAGTGATCTATGACTGGTAAAATAATGCAGCATCTTTGAAGACTGAATCCAGAAGGATATTGTCCCGTCCCAGCATTCTCTTCGATCAGTGTGAAAGGAACACATGGACCTCAGATGCATGTTCTCTCCATAAGGTCTGAAGCATTGGTCCAGGGGAGTCAATTCGCAAAGTTAGAAGAAATGTTGGAAATTGGGAGTATAACAGCAAATCACAGGTCAGTCAGCATATAAAGTAGAAAAAGAATTTGTAGAACAGTTTCAGTTCAGACATTAACTTGTCTTTTTCTCTTTAAGATGTTGACTGATCTAATGTATCTTTCTAGTGTTTTCTGGTTTTACTCTAAGCAATCAGTAGCAGTTCCTGAAGAATGATGATATTAAATAAAAAATTGAAATGCTGTTACAAATTACTCCAGTGCCCCTTTGACTGAGTTTTCTCCCATCTAGTCTGAGTTCCCAATCTTGAAAGACATCCAGTGATTCCCACAGTAAAGTAGTCTTGTATGGACATTGGATAAGAAGTGAATTGCACTTGCCTATATTTGTTACTATCCAGACTAAAAACAGTTTGCTGTACAATGCCTAAAAGTGAAGTGCAGCCATTACAGCAAACCTGTGGAACGATAGCATTATAAGTAGCCAATGCCTTGAGGCTGGGGGTGGAGTAGTCGTAGAAAGGTTAAAATTGGCAGGAATAAATGGAAAATGGAAACAGTAAAAAAGCTTTTCTGGTACTGATTATTAATTTTTAAATTATATATTTTTGATCACATTTAAGATGCAAGATTTAAACAAAAATATGTAATGACCTGTACGATTTTTAAAAGTTCTGTTCTGATGATGTCCAGGGAAAGTGACATAACGCACATGTTATACTGTGCACTTTAGATCTGTAGCAGAATAAGTATCAGTACATAAACCCATGTATGAAGCTGCATACGATAATGATCTTCATCCTTAAACATATGAAGTTGCTTGATACCAGGAGTGTCCAAAGCTTTTGGTCCAAACTTAGGTCATGGTGCATATACGGTTCCTCGTTGTCCAATATAAAGGTTAAATGAATATTCCGGTTAACTGATGTTGACATTTTCATTTAGCATTTATTGTCAAATGCACCAACAGCCCTTTTCTAAATCTCCAAGATCATAAAATTTAAATAGTATGGAACATGTAATAGCAAACTGAAACCAAGTTGATTGGACTTTGTGGGTTCAATCGCCAGAAGTTGTGGGCCATCATATGGACACCCCAGCTTTACATGGACATTCTACACTGAACGAACTTCCAATTGTATTCAGGTTTATAGCAAAAACATTGGCTGTCAAACATGAAACGGAAACAAAAACGCACCAGAGACAATGACCCTGAAATCTGATCTGCGGGCAGCTGGTCCTGGTCTTCCTCTAGATCCACCGCCGACTCCGCCAATTCCTCTCCCTCTCTGGAATTCCACCCGTAAACGATAGACTCCATAATCATAACCATTTCTTCCATAGACTGCGTCTTGTGCATCTCTGCCAATGCAAGGGGGGAGGAAGAAGTTAAGCCACAATTTTCCATCTATTTGGAAATTTCCTCCTATGTGTAACTCAAGGAAAGATCCAGTCAATGTTGCCACCAATAGGATGTCTATAATTGATCTATTTATTTCAGATGCTCCATAGGATTCCCAGCTGAGAAGTAAACAGATGGTCCCGTTGGCTGAACAGTGTCACCACAAGCTGCAAAGGTACACAGGTAAATGAGCACAAAAAGAAGTCTGGAGCTGAACCTAGGAAAAAAAATACAATTTTTTCAATTAAAACAGGTTATATTCAAGAGTGGAGAGGGTCCTTCTGAACTTCACTGAACTAGGCTGACCATTTAGTATGCAGCCAGCACACAGCTGAGTTTCCTAAAGTATTGGAATTGCACAATTTGTCTTCTGTTTTCAAAGCTTCCAAGTGACTACAGTACAGAGGCTCTAAAAGCACAATTCACAGATTTCAGCAAAGTCTAATGGTAATAGTGCTAAATTTTAATACTATATCCAATTAAACCTATGACAAAACATTTATCATATATAGAAAAATTATTTTAAAATGTATAAACACAATGATAAAGTATTACTAATTATAGGTATGTCACTGGGGCTGGTAGAATGCTGCAAAGTCAATTGAAAAACTTGCTCATCATTAAAGCACACTAGTACTACTGTGATTTTATTTTGCTGTCTATTTTAATGAATGCAGAAAATAAATCTGGCATAATACTGTGGCTTGAAATTAAAACATTCTCACTCTATCATTATTCGAGATCGTATCTAAGGTAATTCTTTTACATTACCTTGATGCAAAGTATCCGTGCACATAGGCCTGAAAGCAGCTGAAAGTAAGGTACAGCCACTTAGCAGAGAAAAGTAATTCAAAATCATGACTGTAATCTACACTGTCTCTACAGCAAAACCTCACTAATCATATGCATGATTGAATGCATTGCACTTGCATTAATTTGTCGTATTAATTTGGCCACTTTTTAGAATTATGCACTCAATGCTATAAATCTGAAATAAAAACAAGTGCCAGATGAGCACTTTCTCAGCACTTATATAAATAAAGTATGGATAATGTTTCCTGTAGAGAGCCTATGTGAGATCTGATGTCTTTTTCTTTTCAGGTGAGGTTAGATCCATTATGTGTCACTACATTTGTCCGTAATTACAGTTTTAATTATAATACTACAAATTGTGTCTATGTTACTCCACATCTCAATAATATCTAAGCAACAGCTCCAAGATCCATAAGTTTTAAATAGTGCATAACCACATTCTATTGACATTTTCAGTTTCTTGACTTATGGGTTCAGTCTTAAAAATATTCAATATTAATGCAGCAGGAAATTGTTTTATGTTTCACAGCCTACCAAAGGGATAATGGAGGTCAAATGAAATTACAACAATAATGTCCTAGTACTTGGAGTGCCAGTCTGACTAGGGAAACATAAAGGATTTGTACTTTAATTCAGTCTCCACTTCGCTCCATTTCTACCAATTTTACTCAATGTCGTATTTTCTATTTTCCTGAGCAAGTTAATTATCTTTGCACAAATGATTCAACACTCTTCAGTTCTCACCCAAGCAGATATTATAAGTAAGTTATCCGCAGACATAGTCCACACAAAGATTTCACACATGAACCCAAAGCTGCATCACTCAACAACCAGAAGTACATTTCCAGCAGAAATGGCGAGAAACCAATCTGAAATGGGACAATTTTTATGAGTCTAATTGTAATGCTGCTCAGAGTAGCAAACATCTTTAAGAGGTACAGTGGTAGTATTCCTTCTTGCCAAAATGTTTTGTATTCAAGAGACACCTGCCACAGAGGTGCCATAATATGTTCTAAGACGTTGATTAAAAGCGATCAAAACCAGATTTTTGTAAAAACCATTTGGTTCACTAATGTTGTTTATTATTATGAAAACCCTGGAAAATCCTCCTTACGAGAATAGCTGGGGGATTTGTGCCAAAATTGGGAGATGTCTCACAAGCTAATGAAACAACAAAGAGTCTGTTTCCTTGTTGTATGACTCTATGACAGTTTGACATAGTTATATATTTGCAATCATACCTGACAATGTCCCATACACCACCATCACACAGTATGGCAAACCTATTACATGTGTTAACACAAAGGCATGCAGTTGGTTGGAAGTGCCCTGGAAATTCTCAACATTTATTCCGGACCCAGGAGATCTCATGACATTGAATCAAATATGGGCAAGGAAAATCTGCTGGTTAATCACTTCTCCTCCATGCTGGGCACTATACAAGTTATACTGAGGATGGCAATGACACAAAATGTTCTCTGGGACAAGATTTTAATATCCAAAATCAATACTGGCTCAGTAGCATTACTACTGGCTGACCTGGCTGAATTCTAAAGGAAACAGCTGTTCGACTGGATCTGTGCAAGATCATCACCAAACCAACAAAATAGAAAATAACTTACTTGAGCAATCTCACTAATCCACCTGCCCTGGATGCATCTGTCCCTGACATCATAAGTAGGAGTGACCACCAACAGTCCTCATGGAGATGAAGTCCTGTGTTCACATGGAGGACAGCGTGTTGTGTGGCACTACCAAATATTTCCAAATAGGATAGGTTTTGACCAAATGTAGCACATCATAACTGGCCATCCATGAGGCTCAGTGGGGTATCAGCATCCCAATCAGAATTCTAATCAATCACCATTACAATTCAAGTTCATGACTTGGCATATATCCAACACTTCCATTACAGTAAAGCTAAGGGATGAACCCTGGTACAATGAAGAGTGTATGCCAGGAGCTGCACAGGGCAGATGTTAACCTGGTATAACTACAGCAAAGGACTACTTTGCATGCCAACAGTGGAAGCAGCACTGAACAGACAGAGCTAACAGATCTTACAGCCAACAGATCACAGCTCAGCTCTGATGTCCTGCCACATTTAGTAATGAATAGTGGTGTTCAATTAGACAACTTGATGAGAAAGCTCCACAAGTATCCCCAACCTCAAAAAATGGAGGAGCCGTGCACATCAGTGTGAAGAGCAAGGTTGGGGAAAAAAAAAGTCCAACTATCTTCAGTTTGAAAGGTAAAGTGGATGATATATCTTGACTTCCCTGAGGTCCCAGCATGAGAGATGCCAGTCATCAGTCGATTCAATTCACTGATGCGATATCAAGAAACAAGTGAAGGCTTGGGATATTGCAAAAGATATGAAGATTTATGTTCCAGAATTAAGTTCGCTCCCTCATGAAGCTGTTCCAGTATAGCTACAACACCGACATCTACCTGACAATATAGAAAACTGCCCTCATATGTTGGTGCACAAAAAGCAGGACAAATCCATTCACTACTCAGTTAGTCTGTGCTTGATTATAAACAATGATGGAATGGATTTCAACAATTTCATAATGCAGTGTTTGCTTAACAATAACCTAATCAATGTGGCAGAACCCAAACTGAGCCAGAGCCACTGAGCTCCTAACCTCAATACAGCCTTAAGTCAAACATGGACAAAAGAGGTGAACTCCAGAAGTGAGGTGAGACTGCCCTTTACATCAAGGCCACTTTGAACAAAGATGTGATTGAGGAGCCCTAGCAAAACTGGGGTCACCAGGAATTGGGGGAAAATGGAGTTGAACATAGCACAAAGGAAGATGTTTGCATGAGTTGGACATCAATCATCACAATTCCAGGACACCACTGCAGGAGCTCCTCTGGGTAGTGACCAACCCTCTTAACTGTTTCTATCTTTTTTCCATAATAAAGTCAGAAGTGAAAATGCTTACTGATAACTGCGTAATGTTCAGCCCAACTCATGGTTCCTCAGTCAAAAAAACAATCCAGGACTACACGCAAGATCTAGGCAACATCTAAATTTGGGCTGATAAGTGGCAAGTAATGATCACATGACATGCTGGTCAGGCAGTGACCATCCACAACAAGAGAATCCAATTATCACCTCTTGACATCCAACATCATTACAATTATTCAATTCCATCAGCTACAATAACATGGTGTTACCCACTGACCTGAAACGGATGTGGATGGTTATACTCTGGTAACAAGAGTAGGTCAAGATTAGCAATCCCACATTAGTAACTAATTTCATAACTTCTCAAAGCATATCCATCACCTAGAAGGCTCAAGACAGAGGTGTGGTGGAGTGCTCTCCACTTACCTAGATGAGTATAGCTCTAACAACAATAATTCTCCACAATTTAGGACCTCATTTCGCATCCTAGCCACCACCCTAAACATTTACTTTTCAGGAAGTGACACAAAGTGGCAATAGTTGCATATCATCTGCAAGATACAATGCAACAACTCATCAAGACTCTTTTGACAGCACTTTCCAAATCCGTGACCTGTATCACCTAGAACGACAAGAGCAATAGATGCACAATAGCACCACAACCTGCAAGCTTCTCATCAAGTTTCATATCATTTAAATTATATTGCCATTCCCTCAATGTTGCTGAAACTTCCTTCCTAACCATACTATGGGTGAAACTGCCCTCCATGAACTGCAGGAGTATAAAAAGTGCCTCATCACCAATAATCACAAGGCAATAAAACCTGGCAGAGCCAGTGGCGCCCAAATCCTGTGGATGAATAACACAAAAGAACCTGGACTGATCCACGCTCCAAGTTGAAACACAATGTAAAATCTGTGCCAGATGACTTTGTGCAAATTTTCAATAATTGCACTGCTTGACAAAGTCTGCATGAAAAATTATCTCAAGGTCAATTTGATACAAAGAGAGCATACGAATTGGGAATTAAATCAGTAACTCTATATAGCTCCAAGAACTGAAGTCAAGATTGGTCCAGTTTGTGCAACTTACCTACTATTTTAGTCTTGTGGGAAATACCATTCAGGTTCTAGTTATTCCAGTGAAAATATATTGCGAACTCTGAATTAAAGTAGGTGTATAGCATTGCAACTTGACAACATGGACAGTACGGGGGCTCAGTGGTTAACACTGCTGCCTCATAGCACCAGGGAGTTGGGTTCAATTCTCGCCTTGGCTGACTGTCTGTGTGAAGTTTGCACATTCTCCCAGTGTTTGTGGGGGTTTCCTCCCACAATCCAAAGATGTACAGGTCAGGTGAACTGACCACACTAAATTGTCCATAGTGTTAGGTGCATTAGTCAGGGGTAAATGTCGGGAGTTGGGTTACTCTTCAGAGAGTGTGGACTTGTTGGGTCAAGTGGCCTGTTTCCACACTATAGGGAATCTAATCTAAACTTACAGAGGGTCCTCACAACCATTTGAATGTTATGTGAACTTCAAGAACTCTAAAGCAAATGTAGGTCTTGTTGATCAACTAAGTGTTTTAATCTTTAAATTCCTTTAACTTTCAGAAACACATGTATGTGCACAGAAGACTTTCTTCCTGCATCTTACCTTCAAAATTAATCAATGACTGAATAGTTAAAAAATATTCAGAAGGATACTCACTGAGCTGCTGTATGACAAAGCTTAAAACCCTATAAAGTTATTATTTTTACGACGCTTAGAAAATCCTTTGTGCAATGTACCAAATTTATCACAGTTACTTAAATGATGAACTACAAATCTATTTTATGCCTTGTAATGTAGGCATTCTGCATTGGTTTTTAATTTTAATTAGCTATTATCCTAACTTTATAATTTAGTCTACCACTTCCCTGATTGTTAAATGTTTGCATATTTTTAAACTTGATCACTTAAGACTATATGTGAGCTCTTCAATGTAAGTCACACTACAATTCAATCTTTGGGCTGCAAAGATATTTTGAAAATAAAATACCTGTTATTACTGCAAATGAATATTCTTGGCTTTCATTCATAAGCATCAGACAATATATCTAGCATGTAGCTCCTTTCTTAAAGCAAGTAATTAACGAAATGTAATTAACCACATGAATCTCAACAAGCATCAGAATAGCGAGAGACTATTGGCTATTACACAACCAGAAGGGCAATACTCCACAAACATGATGCAGGCTTCTGTGAAAGCAGGTACTCACTGTTCCCATTAAAGTTATTTCTCAATTACATATACTCAAAAATGTAATTATAATTGTTGAATTAGAAAAAAACCCATAATATTTATCAATAAGCCCTGCAAGTGCAACTATGAATATTATCTGTTCAGGTCAATATCATACTCATTAATATGCATATTCATGTGACTAAAACTTCAGTTTCTGAAGTGTACATCACTTTCTCAAAGGAACACACTGTACTTACCAAAGTCCAAACAACTTCAGTTTAGATTGGCATGACTAAGACCCCTTAAGACAACATATGGCCAGGAGGTTAGTTTGTTCCATGCAATTTACCAACAATAACTACACAGAATCACAGAGTGCATTTATTACAATATTCCAAAGCATCTCACAGTAGGCTACCAAACACAATGTGACACCAAGTTGTGCAAGAAGCTTAGATCTTGGCAACTGAATCTCTACCACAAGTGGTAGAGATATTAAAATTGGAGACACGCAACAGGTTTGAGTTGGAGGAATGTACAGACCTTGAAGAGATAAGATGGGATGAGCCTGTGGTTGAGTAAACAGTGATGTGAATTTTTAAAATTGAGCCATTGTCAAACTGGGAGGCAATGCATCAAACATAAAGACAATGGGTGAAAAATTTCATCCATTCAAATTTGGTGCAGGATGATATGGTCCGCAAATTTTCAGATGAGCTCAGTTATTAATGATGAATGAGAGGCTGCCCAGGAAAGTGCAGAAATTGTCAAGTCTGAGTTGAGGTGAACAGAGTCAAATGATGTTAAAATGATAATAGGAATAGACCAGATAGACCACAGAGCCTGCCCCACTCTTCAATACAATTATGACTGATGTTCTGTCTCAACTCCACTCCATATCCCTCAACTTGCCAAAGTACCAAAACAAAAGTCTGTCCATCAGAGCCTTAAATATTTTCAAAAACAGAGCATCTACAACCTTCTGCGGTAGAGAATCATAAAGAGTCATGAATCTCTTGATGTTTGCTCATCTCAGTCCTAAACAAACATTCCTTTATCCTGAAACTGTACTTTCATATCCTAGATTCTCCAACCCCCCCTCAGTGTTTATCCTGGTAAGCCAATTCAGAATCTTTGCATTTTAACGAGGTCACTACTCATTCATTTAACCCCTGAATTTGGGCCAAGTACACTCAGATTCTCCCATTTTCTGTTCAGCTAAGACCAACATATCCATAGGATATTGGTTTAAAGGACTATCTGAAGCAGAGTGGAAAGATTATTGTTCACATGCACCTGAGGAAAAGATGGCTTTTATATCTTCATCAGCTCCTTTCAGTACTGCAGGTCCACATGGTTTAAAATCCAATTAAGTAGAAGTAGTGGGTTTACTTAGTTCACCCCTCAAATCTATGGCCACCTTTATTAGAACTCTGTACATGAATCCCTCCAATCAGATTTCCATTCCTACCACAGCACTTAAACGACTCTCATTTAAGTCACTGATTAAGTTTTGAGGGGCATGAACAAAGATAAATTATACCTTCTTATCCTTCTCAGCATGGCTGTTGTCTTTGACACTGGCACCTCCTGAATCCCACTCTAAATCTGGGTAGGACTGTAGTTTCCTGGTGCTATTCTTAGCAACCAATTGTAGTTGGTGAAACACATGCAAAGGTTTCTCCTCTTGCTCCAATACTATCACCTCTGGTATCCTCTAAAGATCTATTTTTGCCCCCCTCTTTCTCACCTTTTTTGCAATCCCTTGACATCATCTGAAAACAGTGTCAGTTTTCATTAGACACTGATGACACACAATCTCGTAAACACCTATCAACTCTTCCACTGTCTCTAAATTTATCAGACTTGCCTGTTGTAAATACTGAATCAGCAGAAATATTCTCTGACTGAATGTCAGGAAAGCTAAACAGTCATCCATGGTCCCTATCTGTTCCCAAACCACCAATTCCAACTTTATTGTTAGCAAATGTCCGAGGTTGTACCGGATAGTTTGCTATTGTTTCATATTTGATGTCAAGATAAACTTCTAACCACTTATTCATATCATCACCAAGCACATGTTTTGTGCACTGTAACACTACCCAGCTCTGCCCATCTCAGCTCATTTGTGCCTTTGTTACCTCAAGGTTTGCTATTCCAACATTTCATATTCAAATTCGCTTATTCTACAGTCCATAAATGTCTGATCATCTAAAACTCTGCCATCCATCGTTCTTACCTGCCAAGTGACATTACACCATCAGCCATGTGCTCACTGACCTCTACTGGTGCCCAATTAAAAAAAAGCCTCAAGTTTAAAATTCTCACTGTTGTTTTCAAATCCCTCCATGCTTCATACTTCTCTTTCTCTGTAACCTCCTTGAGCCCACAGGGCTCCAAAGCATCTGTGCTCCTGTAATTCTAGCCTCTGGAATTCACAACTTTAAATGGCTGTCTTCAAGTGCCAAGGTCCTAAGTTCTGGCACTCTCTTTAACCTTTAACATTTGTATCTTTCTCGAAGGCCATCCTTTAAAACTATCCCTGACTAAGATTCTGGTCATCTTCCCTAATATTGCCTTATGTGGCTTCGTATCAAATGTAGTTTTATTAAACTTCTGTGAAGTATTCTGGGACAGTTTATGTTAATGACACATTCACAAACTGTTGCATCCCATTGCTGTATGAGCTAAAGAATACAATTGCTAGTTGGTCATTACATAACTGACATGAACAGACTACTGCTGTTGCTACTTGACAACCAAACTCAAATATTCCTACTCATGTTACACAAATACAGCACATATCCTTGCTGAACAATAGCTGGAAGTGCAGAATTTCAACAGCAACTCTGCCACTTAATGAAGGTGACTGTATTTATGACTGCATTCAAATACCATGGTCTTCAGGAAATGCCTTCCAATAGATGCTGTCTAAGCTTTAGAGTTTCTTCACAACTATCCTATGGATACTTTCATTCAGAACTAACCAGTGCGGTTTAACATTTGCTTGCTGTCAGTTTGATGACCCAGTCCAACTGTTCATCTCAGGTTTGTCAGTCACCAACTAAAAAACAAGACAATTCTATCCTCTAAGTCGAACAGACTGGGGCCTTTTTCCCCCTGGAGTATTGGAGATTGAGATTTAGATTTATAAATTCATGAGGGGCATGGATAGGGTGAATAGCCAAGGTTTTGTTCCTAAAGGTAGTGGAGGCCAAAACTAGAGGGAATAGGTTTAAGGTGACAGGGGAAAGATTTAAAAAGGACTTGAGGGATAGCTTTTGCACACAGAGGGTGAGGCGTGCATGGAATGAATGGCTAGAGGAAGTGGTGGAGGCAGGTACAATTACAACATTTAAAAAGCATCTGGATGGGTATACAAATAGGAAGGCTTTAGAAGGATATGGATCAAATGTTGGCAAATGGGACTTGGGTCAGATTGGAATGACTGGTTGGCAGGGGTCTGTTTCCATGCTGTAAGACTATGACTCTGACTCTACTTATCATTTTTCGTCAAGCCTAAAAACTCTGTTTAATCAGAGTCATGGATTTCAAATAATTGGCAAAAGAACTAGAATGAAAATGGCGATAAACCATTTCATTCAAAATTGTAGAACCAAAAAAGGTAATGGAATCAGATTTCATAGGCAGTTTCAAAAAACATTTGGTAAAATGGTTGAAGATAGTTAATTTGCAGAAATTTTCCTTTTTGATTAATTCTCAGGTTGTGGGAATTACTGGTTGGGTTAACATTCATTGCCCATCCTAATTGCCCTCAAGAAGATGTTGGAGAATTGCCTTCCTGAACCACTTTAGTGCATATTTCCAAGTCAGGATGGTGAATAGCTTGACAGGAATTTGTAGGTGATGCTGTTTCCATGTATATGCTATTACATCTAAAGCTGCAGGGATGTGGAACTAACCTGGGCAGCTCATTCAAACAGATATCAGACACAATAAGCTGAATGGTCTCCTTAGTGCTGTAAGATGTGTTTGTGCTGCTCTGGTTCAAGTCAACTAAATCAGTAAAGACTGAGAATAAAACTGGTCAAGAGGACACAGAACTACATTAGGCATTATATGATAGCTCAGAATAACTGGCACTAACTTGTTTGAACCAAATGGCTGGGGCTTGGAGCCTCACTTCAATACTTTAAGCAATTTACTTTGATAACCTAGTACAGTATAAGAAAGTGTTGTATCCTCAGGCGCATTAACACACCGTCTGTCTATTCCAATGGATTAGGTGGACAATGTTCTGATGGCAATATTCAAAGGAGAAATTCCCTCAATGCCATCACTAGCATTCCTTCCTCAAAGAATATCCTGGAAAAGATTAACTCATCATCACATTAGTTTTTTTTGGATACTGTTTGCAAAACAGCTGTATGTTTGCTTACATAAATCCCTATTTAAATTAATGAAACATTTGAAATGAAAAAAATTGGTATATAAAAGCAAGTTGGTAGTTAACAACCATATCTTGTTCATATATCTTTACATGTACAAAAATATATTTTTGTATAGATCCTTTTACATAAATGAAGGAGGGAGTACGAAAATTGTACACATCAAAATCTTTTCTAAATGAAATGCACTACCAACTTCAAAAGTAACCCCACTATCACAAAAATATATATCAACACATTTATTACACGCACTAAACATGACATTTTTTCTGAAATCAAAAAGCTTAGATTTGTTATTTCAGCTTTGTTACATGACTTAACCACTGTTCACCCAGTTCTGGATCCTTTTGGCAGAAATAAACATTTCTTCAAATGTGAACAGTTGCGCCCCCTGTAATTTTACTTCATTCTAAAAATCAGTATCCTCAGGTGTTGGCACCCAGGGCAAGAGATGTGAATCTTGCACAAAGTTAAATCGTACAGCACCTGATGGATCAACATACAAATCCACTGCCTCATGTAGTATAGATGCAGATACATGAAGAAGGTCTCAGATTCAACACTGATCCATGTTGAAGTCATGAGTTATCAGCAGCAATTCAACTGACCCCTCTCTTATATGGCAGTTTCATGACAGTAATATGAATAATGGCAAAGGTGGAATTTCTGTGTGGACAATATAATAAATGTCATAAATATACTTTAGACTTAAGGAATGAGTCAGCAAACCAGTTAGAAAATCAGAATGAAAAGGATGAGAAAAATTGTTAGGTGATAATTTTCCTGTCCATATAAATGCCATTCTTCATTTAGTACTCCTCAAAGAAATTCATTGGCTACTCCTATAGCCAGAAAGTCCAGGTGCTTCCCAGTTTTAAAACTCAAGCCAAAAGTAAATCGGATATATTTTGTTTGTTGCAGCAACATTTGGAAATTCTTATTTCAGATTTCCAAGGAATCAATCTGCACAATCCTTTATTTTGAAAAAAAATCTTACAACTTTTAAATGAACTTATACATATATTAAAGCTTTTCTTAAAAATACATGCTAAAAATGAATGAAATGTGTTTAATCTAGCAGCTGGAAAAGTGATATCACAGGTATAATTATAAAGAAAAATAACTGTGTCATAAATCTTTAAAAGGAAACGTGACTGAACCAGGTGGGATTCCAGGATTTGAAAAGTGACTAAGGTTATAGGGGATTTTGAGACCAAGCTGGGTTCAGGATGAACTTTTCGAATAGAGCTGGGTTTGGTACAGAATTTGGGACTGGTCCCAAGGTTCAGGGAATGAGCAAAATTTGCGATTGAGATTTAGGTTTTAGGGCAGTTTTAAGTGGGTTTAGGATTGGGATTTGTAAGTTAGTACAGTGTGGGAGCAAGATTTGGGGATTCGGCCAGGCATGGGATCAGGATTAGGCTGGGCGCAGGATGGGGATTTGGGATTAAGCAAAATGTGGGATTGAGATTTGGGTATTAGGGTGGCCATGGGATCGAGATTTGGGTACTAGGCACGGTGTCGGATCAAGATTCAGGAATTAGGTTGGGTTTGGGAATTAAATTTGCGATTGGGCTGGTGTGAGATTGAAATTTGGGAACTAGGTTGAGTTTGGGATTAAAATTTGGGGAACAGGCTGGGTTTGTGATTACATTTTCAGGGATCAGGTTGGGTTTGGGATTGAGATTTGGGGATCAGGTTGGGTTTGGGATTGAGATTTAGGGATTAGGTTGAGTTTGAGATTTGGGGATTAGGTGGAGTTTGGGGATTAGGTGGAGTTTGGGATTGAGATTTGGGGATTAAGACAAGTTTCTGGCAAAAATTTGTGGATTAGGTTGGGTTTGGGATTGTAATTTGGGGAACAGGCTGAGTTTGTGATTAAATTTGGGGGAAATCAGGTTGGGTTTGGGATTGAGATTTGGGGATCAGGTTGGGTTTGGGATTGAGATTTAGGGATTAGGTTGAGTTTGAGATTTGGGGATTAGGTGGAGTTTGGGATTGAGATTTGGGGATTAAGACAAGTTTCTGGCAAAAAATTGGGATTGAAATTTGGAATCAGGTTCGGTTTGGGGATTAGCCTTGAATCAGAAATTGTCATTATTGAACAGATTTCCTCTCCAACGAGTTGCCTCGCGGCTGGACCAGGCCTGGCGTGGTTACCTCGGATCCTCGAACTCCACGAAGGCGAATGGCGGGGATCCGCGTTTATTCTTCAGGTCGATGTCTCGAATTTTCCCGTACTTGTAGAAGATATCTTCGATATCGCGGATCCGCACGTCGGTCGGCAGGTTCCCAACGTAGATACGGCTCTCGCCGCTACTGGGGCCTCCCCACCGGTAGTTGGCCGACATCGTCCCTTCAGAAAACCGAGCCTGCAAACAAGACAGGACAAATGAGGATCACTGATCACCACAGCCCGAGGCCTAGTTACCGGGACTTCTCCTCACTGGGCCCGGTAACTCGGACTTCTCCAACACTCCAGTTACCCTTACTCCCGGCCCCGGCCTACCGACCGTCTACACTCACAGGGATTTCGGAGAGTGTTTGTAGTGAAGCCTCAGCTCTGGGCGTGAGTCACTCCGTCCCTCCGTCCGTCCGAGCGTCCGCCGAAAGCCACTTCCCGCCGCCTAGGGAGGGGGGGGGGGGAAGGGCGCAAGCGCGGCCACTAGCGGCGGGAGACCGCAGTGCACCCACTGACACACGCTCTGAATGTGGAGGCGTCGGTGTTACTGGCGGTGGACAAAGTTAAAAATCATCGGGCAAAAGCCCTTCGTCAGGAATCCCGAAACGTGGATTTTGCTGCTCGTCGGATGCTGCCTGAATTGCTGTGCTCTTCCAGCACCACTGATACAGAATCTGGTTTCCAGCATCTGCAGTCATTGTTTTTACCCCAAAGTTAAAAATCATGCAATACCATGTTATCGTCCAACAAGCTTCCAGAGCACTGCTCCTTCTCCTAACATACATTCATTGACACACTCTCGCTGACTACCCTATCACACACTCACTCACTAATATACTCGAACAAACACTAACAGACTCTGTAACACTGGCACACTCTTTGACAGAATGACACTCTAACACACGGTCACTAATACACACTCACTGACACATTCTCTATTACACACTCACTAAGTAATATCAACTAACAAACTCTCTAACATACATACTCTGCAATACACAATCACTAACTAATGAGTTGGAGGTGCCGGTGTTGCACTGGGGTGGACAAAGTTAAAAACACACACCAGATTATAGTCCAACAGGCTTATTTAGAAGCACTAGCTTTCAGAGCGCAGCCACCTGATGAAGGAGCAGTGCTCTGAAAGATAGTGTTCCAAATAAACCCGTTGTACTATAACTAAAACACACTCACTCACTGACACACTCTAACATTCTCATGAACTAATGGACACACTCGCTGACACACTAACACACACTCACTGACACGTACTCTATCACACACCCACTAATACACATCAACTAACAAACACTCACACACTCCATAACACACACTCTTTAACACACTCACTAATTAATACACACTCACTGACACACTAATACACTCTCATTGACACATTCCCTAACACACTGACACACACTCATTAATACACACTCAGTGACAGTTTCTTACACACACAATTCCTGAAGAAGGGCTTATGCCCGAAACGTCGATTCTCCTGTTCCTTGGATGCTGCCTGACCTGCTGTGCTTTTCCAGCAACACATTTTCAGCTCTTACACACACTCACTAACACACTCTTTAACACACACTAATACACAATCAATGACACACACACTAACACACTCAATAATACTCACTGACACACTAACACACTCACTAACTGGAACAGTCTCTTACACACACTCACTAATGCACACTCTCTAACAAACACTCACTGAAACTCTCTAACACAGTCAGTAACACATTCTCTTAACACACTCACACTAATACACAATCACTGACACAGTCTGTAACACACACTCACCAATAGATACTCACTGACATCCTCTCTAACGCACTCACTAATACACTTTCTAACACTCATGAATACACAATTGCTGACACACTCTAACACACACTGACTAGTACACACTCACTCACTGACACACTCTAATGCACTCACTAATAAACACTGACACACTCTAACACATTCACTAATACACACTCACTGACACTGGAACACACTCACTAACACACTCAATAACTAATACATAGGCACTCACTGATCCATTCACTAACACACTCACTAATACACACTGACAGACACCATTGACATACTCTAACACACTCACTAACACACACTCACTCATACACACCCACTGACACTCTGTAGCACACACTCACTAATACACAATTACTGAAATTCTCTAACACACTCAAACTAATACACTCACTCACTGACACACTCACTAAAACACACTCACTAACACTCTAATACACATTCACTAACACGCACTCGCTAATAGACACTCACTGACATACTCGCTAACACAATTGACTAATAACACAACTCACTGACACTCTCTAACATATACTAACTAAAATGCAATCACTCACTGACACACACTCACTCATACACACCCACTGACACTCTGTAGCACACACTCACTAATACACAATTACTGAAATTCTCTAACACACTCAAACTAATACACTCACTCACTGACACACTCACTAAAACACACTCACTAACTAACACTCTAATACACATTCACTAACACGCACTCGCTAATAGACACTCACTGACATACTCGCTAACACAATTGACTAATAACACAACTCACTGACACTCTCTAACATATACTAACTAAAATGCAATCACTCACTGACACACACTCACTAAATCACTCATTCATTAACACGCACACACTCATTCTCTAACATACTCTAGAACACATACATTAACACACAAAAACACTAACACACTCACTTACTGACCTACTCACTAACACATAGTAACTAATTCATTAACACACTCATCATTAACACATTCACTAACACACTCACTAACTCACTCATTAGCACACACACACTCACCTACACACTCACGAACATGCTCTCTAAAACATACTAATACAGGCGCACTCACACACTCACTAACACAATCTCACTAACACACTGAGTAACTCACACTCTCAGACTCATGAACACATTCACTAACTCACACTCACTAACCAAATCACTCACTCATTAACACACACACTCATTAACTCATTAATTCACACTCGTGAATACACTCATTCATAAACAAATGCACTCATGAACATACTCATTGACTCACATACTCAGATATGGCACACTCACTAACATAGGAAAAGAGCACTCAAAGATCAGCAAGGTGGCCTTTGTGTGGAGCCATAGGAGATGGGGGAGATACTAAACAAGTATTTTGCATCAGCATTTACTGTGGAAAAGGACATGAGAGATATAGAATGTAGGGAAATAGATGGTGGCATCTTGAAAAATGTTCATATTATAGAGGAGGAAGTGCTGGATGTCTTGAAATACATAAAAGTGGATAAATCCCCAGGACCTGATCAGGTCTACCTTAGAATTTTGTGGGAAGCTAGGGAAGTGATTGCGGGGCCTCTTACAAAAATATTTTCATCATCGATAGTCACAGATGAGGCGCTGGAAGACTGGAGGTTGGCTAACGTGGTGCCACTGTTTAAGAAAGGTGGTAAGAACAAGCCAGGGAACTATAGACCAGTGAGCCTGACGTCGGTTGTTGGAGGGAATCCTGAGGCACAGGATATACATGTATTTGGAAAGGCACGGACTGATTAGGGATAGTCAACATGGCTTTGGGTGTGGGAAGTCATGTCTCACAAACTTGATTGAGTTTTTTAAAGAAGTAACAAAGAAGATTGATGAGGGCAGAGCGGTAGATGTGATCCAAATGGACTTCAGTAAGACATTCGACAAGGTTCCCCATGGGAGACTGGTTAGCAAGGATAGATCTCTTGGAATACAGGGAGGATTAGTTATTTGGATACAGAACTGGCTCAAAGGTAGAAGACAGAGGGTGGTGGTGGAGGGTTGTTTTTCGGACTGGAGGCCTATGACCAGTGGAGTGCCACAAGGATCTGTGCTGGGTCCTCTACTTTTCGCCATTTATATAAATGATTTGGATGTGAGCATAAGAGGTACAGTTAATAAGTTTGCAGATGACACCAAAATTGGAGGTGGAGTGGACAGCAAAGAAGGATTACAACAGGATCTTGATCAGATGGGCCAATTGGCTGAGAAGAGGCAGATGGAGTTTAACTTAGATAAATGCAAGGTGTGCATTTTGGAAAAGCAAATCTTAGCAAGACTTAGACACTTAATGGTAAGGTCCTAGGGACTGCTGCTAAACAAAGAGACCTTGGAGTGCAGGTTCATAGCTCCTTGAAAGTGGAGTCGCAGGTAGATAGGATAGTGAAGAAGGCGTTTGGTATGCTTTCCTTTACTGGTCAGAGTATTGAGTACAGGAGTTGGGAGGTCATGTTGCGGCTGTACAGGACATTGGTTAGGCCACTGTTGGGATATTCCTATTGGAAGGATGTTGTGAAACTTGAAAGGGTTCAGAAAAGATTTACAAGGATGTTGACCGGGTTGGAGGATTTGAGTCTATAGGGAGAGGCTGAATAGGCTAAGGCTGTTTTCCCTGGAGCGTCGGAGGCTGAAGGGTGACCTTATAGAGGTTTATAAAATCATGAGGGGCATGGATAAGATAAATACTCAAGGTCGTTTCCCTGGAGTGGTAGAGTCCAGAACCAGATTTAGGTTAAGGGTGAGAGGGGAAAGATATAAAAGAGACCTAAGACGTAACTTTTTCACGCAGAGTGTGGTACGTGTATGGAATGAGCTGCCAGAGGAAGTGGTGGAGGCTGGTACAATTGCAACATTTAAAAGGCATCTGGATGATATATCAATAGGAAGGCTTTGGAGGGATATGACAGGTGGGACTAGATTGAGTTGGGATATCTGGTTGGCAGGTGGGACTAGATTGAGTTGGGATATCTGGTTGGCAGGTGGGACTAGATTGAGTTGGGATATCTGGTTGGCAGGTGGGACTAGATTGAGTTGGGATATCTGGTTGGCATGGACAAGTTGGACTAAAGGGTCTGTTTCCATGCTGTACAGCTCTATTACTCTATAAACACTCAGATATTGCACATTCACTAATATGAATACACAGATACAGCAAATCCCTAAACATGCCAACAGAGCACTACTCTCTAACACTCAAGCACACCACACTCACTGACACACTGATATAACATTTTCACTGACACAAACTGATATAGCTCACTCTCAGCAAACTCACTAACACATATTAATACAATCTCACAGATGCAGCAGACTCACTAACACTAATACACACTATCACACCTCTCAGATATAACATACTCATTAACGCACTCACACTACCATACACTCACAGATACAGCAACATATATGGGCCAAAAGGATTGGTAATTCCAATAGCTATGGGCCCTGACAATATTCCAGTAACATCACTAAAGACCTGTGTTCCAGAATGAGCTGCCCTCCTAGCCAAGCTGTACCAGTGCAGGAATTCGCATCTACCCAAAATTCTGGAAGACTGCCTATGTATGTCCTATTCATAACAGCAGGACAAATCCAACTTGACCAATTACTGCTCTGTCAGTCTGCTTTTGATCACCAGCAAAAATGATGGAAGGGCTTATCAACAGTGTTATCAAGCAGCACCTGTTTATCAATGACCTGCTCAGTATCCTAGTTTGGCTTCCATCAGGGCCACTCAGTGCCTGACCTCAGTACAGCCTTGGTTCAAACATAGACAAAAGAGCTAAATCCTGAGAGATGTGGTGACAGTGATTGCCCATGATATGAAGGCAGCATTTGAATCAGTCTTTTGTCAAAGAGCCTTAGCAAAACTAGGCCTACAGTCAGCACATGTTGGCAACTCCCTCCACATTTTTAAGTTAATAACCGCATATTGGGGCTATCGTTGCAATAGGATTAGACCTCAATTTTTCAGTTCAGAGACATATGCCTTATATGCCTTAAAATATGACACATGATGCTAAGCAGACAATATGAACTTTGTTCCCAAGAAGATGCGCAGAGTTTAAGTCACACCCACACAGAACAGACAACTCATGTGGACCAATGAATGGAAATGGTTTCTTCTGCACTAACACTTGATGATTCAGGTTTCAGGTGCAGCATTTAAGTCAAGCCCTGTCGTTGGAAGGATTTTTTAATTTCAAATGTCGATTTATACAATAATGACGTCACAGTTGATCAAGTGATAATTTTAGTGAAGCTGTTGCAAAAACTCACCTGAAACATCTGTTGGCAATGTAGACTGAAGTTGTCTGACTCACCCTTTCAATGGAAATTGTTGTGTGAGAACCTGAAATATTTAACACAAATAAACTGTCAAAACTTATGTCCCAAGAGAAAGTCAGGATACAGTATAAAGAATTCAACCTGCTTTTCACATCCTTGATCTATTTTGCATTGACACTTCCCACCAAATGATGTATAACGTTCAGTTAAAAATCACACAACACCAGGTTATAGTCCAACAGGTTTAATTGGAAGCACACTAGCCTTTCAGCTGTTAGAATACCGTGATAGTTTCACTTCTTTCATGTGTAAATCACAAAACCTTTTGTTAAAAAGTTGCATGATGGTATTCTAACAGATGAAAGGCTTAGACAATCAATTTTTCACTGTATAATTTCAGTTACATCACACTGTAAATTTTTGCTATAAATTCTGTGTGTTAGGATTGAGCCCTCCACTATCACCTGATGAAGGAGCGTCGCTCCGAAAGCTAGTGTGCTTCCAATTAAACCTGTTGGACTATAACCTGGTGTTTTGTATTTTTTAACTTTGTACACCCCAGTCCAACACTGGCATCTCCGAATCATAACGTTCAGTTACATCACTTAATTATTTATGCCAATAGCAAATAGCAACCATACCTCAATATGTATATTTTACCTTCCTTTTACTATAAAGCAGCAGTATGAATCCCTTCCAAATGCACCCTCCTACCTTCTGCCTTCTCAAAGTGATCCATGTTTGAAACCAGCACCACTGAAATCATAGACTCAGTGCTACTTTCTTGAAGTGTCTGTTCACCAAGTGTAAGCTGTACAGTGAATAATCAATAAATAAATAATTTGTATTTATGGAGTACCTTTCACATTCTCATATGTCCTGACATGCTCCACGACCAAAGTGAACATTTTATATATTGTCACTGTTGTAATGTAGGAATCACTTTTTAGTGAGAACCATCACAGCCAACCACATACCCAATCAGTATCTAAGGGTCTTTTTCCAAGTTGGGATAATTGAATAGCAGGTCAGGATGGAAAGCAGGAGTGGGAACTTAGCTCGCCTTCTAAGCAGGGTCATTTGGGCCAGTCATATCACTATCCTTTCCTCAACAGCCAGTACCTTGGCTGAGATCAGATTACAGCCTATAGCAGCCATCAAAACTGGGATAAAATCAGAAATGTTGGAAATACTCATTAGGTCCGGTAGGATCTGTGGAGGCAGAAAAAGCTAATGTTCGATGCCGATGACCTTTCTCAGAACTGGGAAAAGTAACAGATTTAATAGGTTTTAAGCAAATGAAAGGAGGGTGGAATAAAGAATAAATGAAGTAATCCGCAATACAATGAAATACTATGAAAACTTAGAATGTTCATGGTACAAGGCCAATAGAAATGGTAATGGGACATGTGTAGGTGAAATCTGATTGGCAAAATCATCAACAGCTGCCAAGTGTAAACAAAAAAAGGAAAAATATAAACCAAAATCAGCAAAGTCACAGGAAATAAAATTGGGACAGAGGTCATGGTTAAAATTGTTGAAGTCACTGTTGAGTCCAGAAAGCTGTAAAGCGCTCAGCCAAAAGATGAGATACAAGGTTTTCAATTTTGTTTTGAACTTCATTGGAATACTCCAGAAGGCTAAGGACTAAAAGATGGGAGCAAAGTAGAGAATTAAAATGATTGCCGACTGTTAGGGATAAGGATTGCAACTGAAATAAGGCATTCTGCAAATTGATAACAATGGACCCTAAAATCTTATCAACAACTGAGGTCAGGCTAACTGGCCTATAATTTCCCATCTTCTGCCTCCTTCTCTTCTTTAATAGGGATATTACATTAGCATTTTTCAGTCTTCTGGGACACTCCCTGAATCCAGAGATTCCTGAAAGATCAACAGCAATGCCTATACAATCTCCTCAGCTATCTCCTTTAGAACTCTGGGGTGCAGCCCATCTGGTCTGGATGATTTATCCATTTTCAGACCTTTCAGTTTTCTCAGCACCTTCACTCACCTCTGCCCCCAACTCTCTTGAAGCTCTGGTATGAACTGCTGGTGGCTTCCACCATGAAAACTCAGTCAAAATATTTATTCAATTCCTCCACCATTTCTTTGTTTCCCATTACTACATCTGCAGCTTCATTTACCAGAAGTCCAATGTTCGCTCTTGCCTTTCTCTTACCTTTTATATATCTAAAAAGAACTTTTACATTATTAGTTAGCTAACTCTCATATTTCATCTTCTCCTTCCTTATTGCTTCTTTAATTATCCTCTACTAGTTTTTAAAGGCTTTCCAATCCTCTGGCTTCCCATTAACCTTCATCACATTATATGCTTTTTCTTTTGATTTTATGTTGACCCTGACATCCCTTGTCAACTGTGGTTGCCTCATCCACCCCTTAGTATGTTCCTTCTTCCTTGGGATGAATTTCTGCTGTGCCTCCTGAATTAGTCCAAGAAACTCATAGAGTCAGAGTCATACAGCATGGAAACAGACCCTTCGGTCCATCCAGTCATTGCCAAACCTTAATCCCTAAATAAATTAGTTCCACCTACCTGTGCTTGACCTGTTTCCCTTTAAACATTTATTATTCATGTACTTATCTAAATATCTTTTAAACGTTGTAACTGTACCCGCATCCACCATCTCCTCCGCACATGAACCACTCTTTGTGGAAATAAATTGTCTTTTTTAAATCTTTCTTCTCTCACTTCAAAAATATGTCTTAAAATTCCCCACACTAAGGAAAAGACAACTACCATTCACCTGATGTATACCCCTCATGATTTCATAAACCTCTATAAGGCCACCTCTCAACCTCCTGCACTCCAGTTAAAAAGGTCCCAGCCTATCCAGACTTTCCTTATAACTCAAATCCTCCATTACTGGCAATATCCTGGTAAATCTCTTCTGAACCCTCTCCAGCTTAATAATATTCTTCCTTTAGCAGGGTGATCAGAACTAGACACAGTATTCCAGAAGAGGCCTCACCAACATCCTGGACAACCCCAACATAACGTGCCAACTCCTACATTCAAAGGTCTGAGCAATGAAGGCATGCTAAATGCCTTCTTTCTCTTTTCTCCCCTCTATTGAATGTCTCCCTGTACCACAGTGCTATGCTCAGTTTACTTATCCTTCCTACAGCCCCCATTCTTGTCCATACAGGGAGCAAGAGTCTCAAACCTGTTAGACAAGTTCTAGGGCTGAGGCTCCTTGAGCACTACTCCCAAATCCCTCTACCTGCCTCACTGGTAGTCACACCCTCCTGAACCGGACCACTGACCGAATTTGAGGTAGTTCATCTAAGGGGGGTGACTGTCTACTGAAACAGCACCCAGGTAACTCTCCCCCTTCCTGAAGTGTTGCAGTGTTCGAGCTCAGACTCCAGCTCATCAACTCGGAGTCAGAGTTCCTCAGGCAACGAACACTTGCTATAGATGTGATCACTATGAACTACATTGGGGTTCACCAGCTCCCACATCATGCAGATACAAATCATCACCTAACCTGGCATCTCTATTTTATTTACTTAGTTCTTAATTTGATTTTTAAACTTTCATACTGGTCTTTAAGTTTGTAATCTGTAAATATTTCCCCTATTTACCTTCAATCTTAAAGTAATTATAATAGATAGTCAAATTAGTTGCTATAACTAACCAATGAATTTATAGTTTTCCTGTGACGTCTCTCTTTCTTTTGTACTAGGCCTGTGATCCTGGGCTTCAATATATCCTGCACTGAATTTCCACACTGCCTTGAAATTTCACAATATACTTACTTGGACTGGATCTCACTCCTGATGTGATCTCCTTTTCCTGACTGTGTACAAATTACTGGTCCTGCATGTGCTGATGAACTCCCTGAGTGATGCTGGAGCTATAATCATCCAGGAGAAAGTGAAGACTGCAGGTGCTGGAGATCAGAGTCGAGAGTGTGGTGCTGGAAAAGCACAGCAAATCAGGCAGCAACTGAGGAGCAAGAGAATCGATGTTTTGCGCATAAGCCCTTCATCAGGAATAAGGCTCATTCCTGATAAAGGGCTGCCTGACTGGCTGTGCTTTTCCAGCACCACATGCTCGGCTATAGTCAAGTAGAGAATCCAATCAAGTCTTCCTTTGTGCTCAGTATGGCTCCAAATAGCAGAGAGCTTCCCCCCTTGTTTCCATTTATTCCTGTTTACCTTAGTGTTTGCTCCTTGATGTTATACTTTGTAAAATGCTGCCTTGGTGTCAAGGGAGCCACACTCACTTCCCTTATTGAGTTTTGGTCTTTTGTCAATGTTTGCATGAAGGCTGTATTGAGATTAGGAAATGAGTGGGCTTGGTGAAACCCAAACTGTGTGCCAGTGAGCAGTTTAGTTTTGAGGAATTGCTGCTTGATAGCATTGTCAACAAAATCTTTCATCACTTTTTAATGACCATCAGTTGACTGATGGAGCTGAAATTGACTGGGTTGGATTTGTCCTGCTTTTTGGGAACAGAACATATCAGGGTAATTTTCCAACTTGCTGGGTAAATGACAGTGTTCTAATTGTACTGGGTGAGCTTGGCTAGGGCCACGGATATTTCAGGAGCACTGTCTTCAGTACCATGTCCACACTGTTGTTAGGGCCCAAAGCCTTTGAAGAGTCCAGTGCCTTCAACTGTTTCTTGATGTCACATGGAGTGCATTGAATTAGCTAAAGACCGCCATCTGTAATGGTGGTGATCTTAGGGGGAAGCTGAATTGCAAAGTCTGCTTGCGCTTCTGGCTAAAGGTGGCTGCAAATGATTCAGCTTTGTCTTTTACACTGAAGTCTGGGTTTCCTCAGTAGTGCCAGTGAGCAGTTTACTCTTGAGTAAGTGCCACTTCTGGAGAGCACTGTCATCCAATTCTTCATTTGTGTTGCATTGCGGAGGCAGCAGTTTGTCTCCACAAGTTGGTCACTCCACTAATGCTGTCATGAATAGAAGCATCCGGTAAGGTAGTTTGGTGGGGACAAAATCAGTAGATTTTTTTTCTCTGTTGTTGGTTCCCTCATGATTTTCACAGGCTCATTTAGTAGCTATGTCCTTTATGACTTGGTGTGCACAGTTAACAGTAGTGCTATTAAAGCCTCTTGATGATGGACATTAATATCCTGCCACCCCCAAAATGTCTTTCAATCTGAGTTCAACATAGAGAGAAATTATTCATCAGCTAAGGAGTTATGGGGTAATTAGGAGGTTTCCTTGCCCTAGTTAGACCTGATACACGAGACTTCATGGAGTCTGGAGTCAATGTTGAATACTGCTAGGACAATTCCCTTCTGAATGAATACCACTGTGCTACCATCTCATTGAGACAGGACATATCCAGGAGTGGTGATGGTGGTTTCTGGGATTTTGTCTGTTGGATATGATTCTATGAGAATGATTATGGCAGGTTGTTTCTTGACTACTGGATGGGCAGCCCTCCCAATTCTGACAAGCCAAATACAGACTTTAATATGGAGAACATAGCAAGGTCAACTGGGTTATGTATTCCATTGTCATTTTTGGTGCCTTTGTTATTCCGGTTTCATTCATTCTATCAGATTACGTAATGATTAGAAGCTCCTTGGATGCTGCCTGAACTGCTGTGCTCTTCCAGCACCACTAATTCAGAAAATGGTTAGATCCAACTGAGTGGCTTGCTGGAATCATGACGAGGGGATGATATAGTTTTTCATTCCAGATTTATTAAATGGATAAATAAGGTTTAAGAGGACATGGGCCAAGTGCAGGGAAATGGGGTTAGCATGGATGGACATTTTGGTGGGCATGGACCAGTTTGGGCCAAAGGGTCTGTTTCTGTGCTGGAGGACTCTATGTTTCTATGAACACAAAATTTCATCATTCAGCATCGTGAGATTTAAATCCATGTACACAGAGCATCAGCCTGGGTTCCTGGATTGCTAGTTGAAATGCTGATCTCCAGCATCTGCAGTCCTCACTTTCTCTCAGTTCCTGGATTGCTAGTCCAATGATACTACTGCTATGCATCTGCCTTCCCTATGGTGAGATGACTAATTAGCTTTGTCTTGCTACACAACACTGGATCTAAAACTGTTCTCTAGTTGATTTCACAAGGTCTTGTTTCAGGAAGATGTCCACAATAATGTACAAGTGACCTTCCAAGCTACCATTGCCCATTTGATTTGTCCATTCTATATGTAGATTAAATTTTAGATCATATCTGAATTTCCTGTATCGGTCAGGATTGCCCAACTTGAATGCCTCCGATCTGGACTTCAGTAGGGATTGAATCTCCCAGTTCATCCATGATTTCCAGTTGGGGGACTTTTGGATTAATGTCTACAGCACACACCTACTTATCTCTCCATCCTTCAGGCTTTCTGCCTGTATTCCTGATGAAGGGCTTTTGCCCGAAACGTCGATTTTACTGCTCCTCAGATGCTGCCTGAACTGCTGTGCTTTTCCAGCTCTACTCTAATCTAGATTCTGGTTTCCAGCATCTGCTGTCATTGTTTTTACCACACTCACGAATAAAGTCTATACCGTAGCATACTCTTTTAAGTGGACCACTGAGTTCTTGAATATGGACCAGTTCACTGAGTCTAAGCAGTCTGGTAGAAGCCCTCCTGCTGCTGTTTCACCGCCAGACCACACAGTTTACCTGTCGTTAACTCTATCTTGTCTAAACACCCTCTCTAGGTTACCACTGCCCTGCCCCCAATGCCCACTGTATACTTGCAGCTTGTCATTGTCCGTTAGGGGAACATCACAGACAGCAGACAATCAGACAATTCCAAACACAAGCTTTTACTTACTGTTAGCAAAAGTGAACAAAAATAAAATAAATAAATGGCTGCAGCATTCCCAAAATGTAAAACAAATGATAGTGTGCTGCCGGATGATACAACACATTCTGTGTGGACTGTACTGGAGTGCTCCCCCAATAGACAAGTACAAGCAGTAGAATCACACTGTCAGCAGCCCTACATCCTGTGCTACAGTGGCCTTGGTTTAGGCAAGGACAACATTATATCTGTGCTCCATATTAGTTAGGGAGTTACGTAATGGTGTTATCAGCATTGGTTGCAATTGGTAATCCTTCTAACCAAATGCCAACTCTCTAAGGCTCCTTGACCCTCAAATGCACCTGTTACAGTAGAGTGCATCGATATGTTGGAGTCATGACAGGAGTCAGGGTAGCAGGCATACACCTTCGGGAAGAGATAATAGTGATCACAGATCATCCACACATTAATCAAATGAAACCACTTCCAATTGATAAGTTCCAAATGTAGTGATATGAGCCTCTCAGTGCGATGGTGTTACAGTCAATGACATCCTGCACTTGTGGTAAGTCAGCTATGTTTCTGAGTCATGCTGACTGGGATCCAGAACTGGGGTTGTGAATGGGAAACAAAATGAACCGGTGTGATTTTGGACAGAAGGCAATGGTCACTGCTCTAATGCATTTCTGGGTGCATGACTGAGAGATCCCACACAGGCGATCCCTGGCTCCTTGGAAGGAGCCAGGCGCATAAAATTTCAAAGCAGCCATCACCTTCACAGCTACTGAGACAGGGTGGCCTCCCACTCCTCAGGTTCTGTATCCAGAATAAATCCATCACAGGTGTCCTGGAACATATACAGTCTGTGCGTGGAGACAGTGTGGAAAAAGTGAGGACTGCAGGTGCCGGAGATCACAGTCGAGAGTCTGTGCTGGAAAAGCACAGCAGGTCAGGCAGCATCCGAGGAGCAGGTGCATCGATGTTTCAGGCATAAACCCTTCATCAAGTGCTGACACTGTGCATCGCTCATTCCCAGGAAACGGAGCCAGCTGAAACTCTATGGCCCTCCTGTGGATCCCAAGTACCCTGAGGGGCCCTGTGGCTGCAATTTCTGCCTGAACTGGATACTCTTTGTCTTCTCAGAGATGTACTGCTGCTTCTGGACTTGCTATCAGTCAATTCACACTGACCAAAAGTAGTTAGACGCAAGACCTACTGGAAATGACCTACATTTGTAACATTAGGAGTGAAAGACATTTGTGGATCTCAGAAAAGTTAGTGATGGTATATTCTGCACACACTCCTCCCGACAGGGCACACACTCCTCCCAACAGTGAGACACGCTGCACTCCAATAACAAGGGCTAGGTCTCTGCATTCATTCAGCTTCAGCCTCAGGATGTGGAGTTGCCATGCCAATTGAGTGAACAACACATTAATGAAAAGGGAGTGCCTGCTGCACTCTGAACCCCTTCCTATCTCAGTTTCATATCAATCATTAAACTTTTCATTGCATTCAATACAGACCATTATCAAACTTATATGACAGACAATGAACCAATGGTCTCCACCTTCCACAGCACCCCTTGGAAGTTGCACGATAGCCTTTGGCCATCATTCACCTCTTTCTAAATCACTGCCACTAACATCTGTATCACTGATTCACCAATGTTTAATTTACAAGGACCAATGGCATTCAACTCTAAGTATGTTCATTCTATATGAGATGAAACAATTGCAAACGAAATGTAGCTGTAGCTTGTAAACACCGCACATGTCCCTTCAATGACTAAGTGTCCAGCAAACATGAATCCTACATTTTTCATTTCCTGTTGCAGCTTGTATCCAGAGAATGGCACATGATGGCAAGGAATGTAGTTTGTGGTGTACAACAATTGTACCAAACTCCGTATGGTTACCAGGTGACACTGCTCCGCCCTCCCAATGCCCAGAGTTTCCATGATCTTTTTAGCTCATACTATCCTGACAACTGAGTTCCACACAAACCCATATGTAGAGGTGCACTACATTGAACTTCATCTCCAACTGTCTTTCCTATTCCCTGAACCCTGACATTACACCTTAAAGATGCCCATCTTGGTCCTTTGCTGTCCCTCTTAAGGCCACGGGCGTGGTCACTGCCAATAACCACACTTCCATAGCCTACCATGTCTTCTGATGCTTTTCCATTTAGTTCCTTCATGCTTTGAGTTTTCTCCATCTCTGTCTTTGTTCCCACCTCGATAAAGGGCAACACAGTGGCTCAGTAGTTAGCACTATTGCCTCACAGTGCCAGGGACCTGGGTTCGATTCCAGCCTCAGACAACTGTCTGTGTGGAGTTTGCATGTTCTCCCCGTGTCTGCATGAGTTACCTCTGGGTGCTCTGGTTTCCTCCCACAATCCAAAGATGTGCAAGTTAGGTGAACTGGCCAAGTTAAATTGCCCATTGTGTTCAGGAATGTGTAGGTTAGGCACATTAGTCAGGGTTAACTATAGAGGGATGGGTTTGGGTGGGATACTCTTCAGAGGTTTGGTGTGGACTTGTTGGGCTGAAGGGCCTGTTTCCACACTGTAGGGATTCTAAGAAAAATGTCTCTGCTTCCTCCCATACACCCCTTTTGGCAGTAATCCTCTACAGGCTCACGTTGTGTTCTCCTTCATGGTCAACAGATACATCACCAAGATTGTATTTACCTCAGCCTTCTGATCAATTTCGATGAAGAGCCCGTAGACATCACTGTCCAGACCCTGACCCATCTTTACAGCTCACTAATTGACAATGCATGATTTCCTTGACAGCTGGGGCTGGCCCTGCAGGACTAACCAATGCTCACACATCAGACTGTATTCAGACAGATCTCTCACTGTGAGTGTCCCAAGTGGGTGATTGATTGTAACCAAGATCCTGTACTGTGCACTAAACTGTGGCCATAAATGATGATAATGGGCCTCTTTGACTAGACTGAGGACTAGCCCCATTGACTTTTCAACACAGTCATTGTTATTGAAGAAACATGCAGTGTGTTTGCTCTACAAGCAGCTGATATTTTGACGCAACCACAGTGTTGCTCATTCACCACATCACCCTCTTTTTCCTCCAACAGGCACGACAAGTAGCCTCCCTGTGTGTCTGCACAGAAGAGCACCGTCTTTGGATCTAGCTGAATGGCCAAGGGCTAACAGGCATGAATGGCCAGCATGTGAATAGCAAGTGAAATGCCAATAGAGCAAGTGAGCAGCCCTAAGGTGTAGCCTGGTCAATCAGTGAGCTGGCTGCCCATCCCTGTGTGTAAACTGTCCATGCAGCAGCCTTTCAATTCTAGTTGCTAATGCACCTTGCAACACAGTCTGTGCTGCTTAGGCAAATAGAGGGGTACCATGAGGACTGTGAGGGGTTGGCAGATATTGCAAACATGCCAATGTCTGTGGATGAGGGGTGCATGCAACTACTGCCCATGGCTCATGCCATGAGATACAGGAAACTGCTACCGACATCGGGAAAGGCCTTACCATACGTCTCACACAATTCTGCCAAAAGTCTCACCATAGGTCACAGTGCTTAGACTCCTATACAATGCCACCCTATGTATCTATTTGTACCACTCATCATGTCACCTTGTTTTCAATGCTTTGTTTATTAATGTTATGGACCAGGCCAAACACCCTCAAGATGTATTAAAAACATAACGTAGATCCTAACTTTTTCTTATTTTAAAGGCAAGTGTACAGCATTGTATTTCAAATGCAATTTATTTGATCAAACTACTCAACTTTAAGCAAAACACAAATCACTTTTAGACTACAGTTGAAATACAGACAAAATAAAAATTTAAATAAAAGAATTGGCTTAATTGTAAGTCTATTGAAATGCTTAACAAAATAATATATACATTAGCTACTACTAATTTGTTTCAATATAGTAACATTCCTGAAGAAGGGCTTATGCCCGAAACGTCGAATCTCTTGTTCCCTGGATGCTGCCTGACCTGCTGCGCTGTTCCAGCAACACATTTTCAGCTCTGATCTCCAGCATCTGCAGACCTCACTTTCTCCCCTAAACATACCCTTGGCAAAGGCAAATTCAGTAAAATAGATTGCCTAATAGCAATTCTAGCAGCAGAAAGAGAACCCCCAACTTTTAGCTGTAACAGGGAGAGGAATAAGAACTTCCACATCCAGCTCCTCGACCCCAGAAACTACTGAAAGCTAAAACTAAAAATCCTGGTTCAGTGGGAGTTTGGCCCCACCCATTCAGGCTGCTTCTATTGTACCAACTTGTAAAAAAAACCCAAGAACTCACAAGCTGTTTACTTTACTGGCTTTGAGCAGACCATTTTTCATCTCTGTCTCAACCTTTCCTCATAAAGAAAGGACAAATTACCTCTTAAAGCCATTGTATCATCACAGTTCTGATAAGGTGTTTTTGTTTTTATGTTTTTAACAATATGTTTGCATGGTTCCCCTATTAGCTAATACCTTTCAACTCTTCCTGTTCAACGCTGCTTGTCTTTGCCCAAAATTGCTGCACCAGTTGCCTCAATGTTTCTCTCTTGTTTTCCAGGTCTCTCTTCACCGGACCCCTCCCAACCTCACCTTTTAGTCTGAAGCTCTCGCCACAGCTTTGAATTTACAATTTTTCAACTCATTAATCTCAGCGCAATTGAAGTGGAGTCCATCTCAACTGACCAGCTGTTTTTTCCTCCAGTACTGATGGTACTCCCCCATGAATTGAAGCCCCCTCTTCCCACTTTACTCTCTCAGTCACGCGTTTTAATTTTCTAATCTGCTTGACCCTATGCCAGTTGGTGAATGGGTCAGGTAACAAGACTATCATCTTTGAGGTTCTGCATTTTAATTTATTCTCTAACTCCTCAAAATCTTTGAACCAAACATCATTCATAGATTTATACATTATTAATTATTTCTATCACGATGACATGATGTCTCTCTCCAGTGCCAAGTCAATCTCCAAATGTCTCCAGTCCTGACAAAAGGGAGGTGATCAAGATAAAGCTAGGTGTTGCCAGTGCATGCGTGGAAGCATTAATGAATTTTTGAATTGAAGGATAAATTTTGTTTGTGACTCCATCCTTGAATTTCCCAGAAATGATTCCTAGTCCGCATCAATCCATTTGATTTGAGTTGTGGTTGTGGTTCAATTCACTCTCCAGGATTTGAGCATAAAACTCAAGGCTGACACTCCAGCTGTTGTGCTTTGGATGAAATATTAAATCAATATTCTGCCTGCTTTCTCTGCTAGGTATAAAAGATACCACTATATCAAAGAAAAACAGGAGTGTTAGCACTGTGACCGCCCCAGTATTTGTCCCTCAATCAACATTGCAAAACAGATCTGACCATTATCATTTTGCCGTGTGTGGCTGTTGGCTGTGCAAAAGAAATTACTGCTCCATTTCCAGCATGACAACAGTGACCATATTTCCAAGGTTCTTTATTGACATTCGGAAATGTCAGGTGGCTCTCAATAGTGCTATGAATATGCAAATATTGGTATATATGTATTTTTGTTTTAGTTAGGCTATAAGTGTAGTGAAGCTGCAAATGATCAGATTTCTTTGACAGATTAATGATTTCAGTTTTATGCATCTGAGACAGGTGTGATTCAGTTCAGAGGAATATGTAATGTGGCTAGGCTAGTTGTGGCTTTTCAGTTCAAATTATTTCTATACCTATTCACTATATATTTCGGAAATATTCATTATGCTGCAGTCTGGTCACTGCTGTAAATGTTTGTAAAGAATTAAATGTAATTGTGGAAAAATACCAGGGGGGAGAGAATTTCAGGCCAAGGTGAAATGAAACAATCCTTGCACCTGAATGAGTTAGCCCAAGGCCCATTCAATGTTATCTATGAGGTCTGGTGAAATGAGACTGGAGAGCTACAGATTGGCATTAAGATTAGAGTGGTGCTGGAAAAGTCCTGCAAGGCAGGCAGCATCCGAGGAGCAGGAAAATCGACATTTTGGGCAGGAGTCCTTTATCAGAGAGCTACAGATACCTGTTGGGCATCTCCAGGTAACCTTGCTGGCAAAGAGGGTTTTAATTTGGGGGGATGTGTTGTTAGCAGTGGCACTCAAGTGGGTTCAGCAAGATGGTATAAGGTAGGAGTTAGGAAGGATTTGGCAATACTGATTAGGATTTCAGTTGACATGAGAGGAGCATTCTTGCTTCTTCCAAGTTGACATGAAGTCAAGGTTTTTAAAATTAAAACATACCTTTTTAGCAGTGGCCTCTAGAGGATCCTTTAAAGATCACCTTTAAACTGTTGTAGACTTTTTCCCTGTATGCAGCTGACCCTGGCCCCGTGCTGTACAAGGATAAATGACATCACAGGCTGATTTGTTTGTGATGCATTCCACTGGTGAACAGACATTCAGTGTTCACATATAATGTATGGCTACCTGAATTCTCGAGCTTGAGAAATCATATCCAGTGTGAATGAATGAGGGAGTAACTAGAAATAAAAGAAACAAAGCAATGATTATAATACAGTCTATAAAATTACTAGAAGTAGGAGAACTTCAGTGTATGTGCAAGTAGTACTGCAGTACCAATTGTGTTCATGATATTTTACTGGCAGGATTGATTGCAAAAATACATGCCAATTTGTGTTTGATGTTTCTTCTTTTATGTAACAGTGGAGAACAAGGTTCACTCATGTCAACCCATTCCACTTTCCCCATTTTGTTGGTAAGGCGAAGGTCAAGGATGGTCTTCTGAAAAGTATGCACAGTTCTGGGAATAGGAGGGATAACATGGCCTTCGATAGATACAATGTACAAACAACATGCCTGAGACACCATGGATACAAGGAACATTTACATAGAAAAAGTTGTGGTGTAGAACTGATCTTACTGGGATTTCCAATGATCCTATGGTGCAAAAGGAACCGGATCCCCTGTTCTGATGAAAAGTCATAAACTTATAAATTCTGATCTTTTATCCACATATACTGCCTTTGCTAAGCACTTGCATCGTTTTCTGTTTTTGCTTCAGATTTCTAGCATTCTTGTATTCTGCTTTTAGATCTCACGTAGAGTCATAGTGTCATAGAGATGTACAGCATGGAAACAGGCCCTTTGGCCCAACTCTTCAATGCCTAGCAGATATCCTAAATTAATCTAGTCCCATTTGCCAGCATTTGGCCCATCTCCCTCCAAACCTTCCTATTCATGTAGCCATTCAGATGCCTTTTACATGTTGTAATTGTACCAGCCTCCACCAATTCTTCTGGCAGATCATTCCATACATGCACCACCCTCTGTGTGAAAACGTTGCTCCTTAGGTACCTTTTAAATCTTTCCCCTCTTACCTTAAACCTATGCCCTCTAGTTTTGAGGGAGTAACTCCCCTATCCTGGGGAAAACACCTTGGTTAATCACCCTATCGATGCCAGTCATAACTTTATCAACTTTTCTAAGGTCATCTCTCGGCCTCCGAAGTATCTTTCAATTAACACAAGGTGTAGTAAAAGGAGACTTGGATTCACATTTACATTATTTCCATGGATACCAATAATATGCATGGTTTCTTCAGCACTATCAAGACCATCCATGGCTCAAGCGGTGCAAGCCTCACCCCATTGAGAGCCAAGCACTAAGGAGGAATCTGCTCATCAAGATAGGCAGGCAGTGCTTGCTGTAGGGAACATTTTGGAGAACTTAACTGAGACTGTCTTCAACTCAAATGTTCTTAACTCCATTTCACAATGTCCTGTCTGGCTTAGTCTTTGCACTACCCAAGTCTGTAGCAAAGTTGAAACAGATACTCCAGCTGAAAAAAGCACAATGACCATGGAGCAAATGGAATAGCTGCTGATATTCTGAAACACAGCAGAGATACACTCCTGTACAACCTCATATGTCTCATTTGGGATGAAGAATGTACTTATGGGGAACCTCAAGGGCAATGTGACTGTGACTACATTCAAGAAGGGAGACAAGTTGGTTTGAAAGAATTAGAGAGGAATCACCATGCCATCTGCTGCAGGGAAGCTCACTGAAAGAATCCTCTTCAACAGCCTCCTTCAGGTGGCCAATAAAATCCTTCTCAAGTCATAGTTGCAGTGCAACCTTTCCCAATAAGTGGCGTCACACCCATGATTTTCATTGTGTAGTAAATTAGAGTCATAGAGTCATAGAGATGTACAGCATGGAAACAGACCCTTCAGTCCAACCCGTCCATGCTGACCAGATATCCCAACCCAATCTAGTCCCACCTGCCAGCACCCGGCCCATATCCCTCCAAACCCTTCCTATTTATATACCCAGCCAAATGCCTTTTAAATGTTGAAATTGTACCAGCCTCCACCACTTCCTCTGGCAGCTCATTCCATACACATACCACCCTCTGTGTGAAACAGTTGCCCCTTAGGTCTCTTTTATATCTTTCCCCTCTCACCCTAAACCTATGCCCTCTAGCTCTGGACTCCCTGACCCCAGGGAAAAGACTTTGTCTATTTATCCTATCCATGCCCCTCATAATTTTATAAACCTCTATAAGGTCACCCCTCAGCTTCCAACACTCCAGGGAAAACAGCCCCAGCCTGTTCAGCCTCTCCCTATAGCTTAAATCCTCCAACCCTGGCAACATCCTTGCAAATCTTTTCTGAACTCTTTCAAGTTTCACAACATCTTTCTGACAGGAAGGAGACTAGAATTGCATGCAATATTCCAACAGTGGCCTAACCAATGTCCTGTACAGCCGCAACATACCTCCCAACTCCTGTACTCAATACTCTGACCAGTAAAGGAAAGCATACCAAACGCTGCCTTCACTGTCCTATCTACCTGCAACTCCACTTTCAAGGAGCTATGACCCTGCACTCCAAGGTCTTTTTGTTCAGCAACACTCCCTAGGACCTTACCATTAAGTGTATAAGTCCTGCTAAGATTTGCTTTCCCAAAATGCAGCACCTCGCATTTATCTGAATTAAACTCCATCTGCCACCTCTCAGCCCATTGGCCCATCTGGTCAAGATCCTGCTGTAATCTGAGGTAACCCTCTTCGCTGTCCACTACACTTCCAATTTTGGTGTCATCTGCAAACTTACTAACTGTACCTCTTATGCTCGCATCCAAATCATTTATGTAAATGACAAAAATTAGAGGACCCAGCACCGATCCTTGTGGCACTCCACTGTCACAGGCCTCCAGTCTGAAAATCAACCGTCCACCACCACCCTCTGTCTTCTACCTTTGAATCAGTTCTGTATCCAAATGGCTAGTTCTCCCTGTATTCCATGAGATCTAACTTGGCTAATGAGTCTGCCATGGGGAACCTTGTCGAACGCCTTACTGAAGTCCATATCATCAATCCTCTTTAGGTAAAGTGCAAATAACAGGACCAACTTCTGGCCTTTCATCTTGACTCTGTCAGTTGCAAAGATTTGTGGAGTTCCCGCCTCAAATTTGTCACCTTGTTTCACGTACGTCACATGCAAGCCACAAATCTCAACCAAACCACGATTAGCCCAATCACAGTGAAGACTGGGTTCAAACAAGGCTGTCATTGAATCAACTCTTCTCCATACTGCACCTCAACTCCAGCAAACTGTCTGTTTCAACCTATGCAGCCCCTCAATCAAGAACCAGAACAACTCCAACCTCAATTAGATTAGATTAAATTTTCGACAGTGTGCAAACAGGCCCTCTGGAGAGTAACCTACCCAGACCCATTTCCCTCTGACCAATGCACCTATCACTATGAGCAATTTAGTATGGCCAATTAACCTGACCTGCACATCTTTGGACTGTGGGAGGAAACCGGAGCACCCAAAGGAAACCCACGCAAACACAGGGAGAACGTGCAAACTCTATGCAGACAGTCGCCCAAGGCTGAAATTGAACCTGGTGCTGTGAGGTAGCAGTGCCGCCCATTGAGCCACCGTGTCGCCCAATGATACAGCTTCAGTATACAGATGACGTTTGAGTGGCTGCTAACTCAGAAACTGAGCCTCAAGTCATTGTCAATTCCTTCTTCTAAGAGAAAATAAACCTTTCACTAACTACTTAGAAAGTAAATGTCCTCTTCTAATCAGCTCACAGAATAAAGCATTACATTCTTCATGTAAGATGAAGGGCAAGGTCCTGGAAAACATGGACCATTTTCAATATTGTGGGAGCTTCACCTAAATGAAGGCAGACTTAAATGACAAAACTCATAACTGCCTCCAATATGTCAGCTCAGCCATTGGCTGTAAAAAGAATATTTGAGAATCATAATCTCCGACTAAGTCTATGGCTTACTGGACAGCAGTGTTCCGCATGCTCCTATATGCTTCAGAGATTTGGTCAACTTGCAGGGGCACCTCTAGGCACTGAGAAACAACTAGTAGTGTTTTCGAAGGATTCTACAAATCCGATGGCAAGTAAAAAGGAACAACAACTGCCTCCTCTCCCAAGCCAATACACCCAGCATTGTAGTGAGCTTTACTGGATAAGATTCCAGAAGCAGCTGCTTGATTTAGAACACGGTCATCACAGGAGATCCCAGGAGGAAAGTGAAAATGTTTCAGAGATGTCCTCAAAGCATCCCTGAAGAGGTCAGGGGAAATTGGCCAAATGGAGGAAGATCATTTGGGAAAGCATCAAACATACTGAAAGACTTTGTTGCCAATGTGCAGAGGTGAGGTTGCGGCATGTCGGGAAGCTGAAATATCATACAGCAATCTACCCAGCCCTTTGAGCACAATCTATCTTAAATGTCTGTTGATTGTACATTTTACTTAACAGCCATCTGATGCTGATTGAGCTAGTCCAGAGTAGAAACAAATAATCCTTGACCCTGATGGAGTACCTCAGAAGATTTTTTCTATTCTTAATGTGGTGAATGTCATACTTAGGAAATGTGTAAAAGTTGAATATATTATCACTTTTAAAGGGATCTATGACAGAGTTTTTGAAAGTTATGAGAGCAATTGGCTCTCTTAGATTTCTATCAAGGAAGAAATTTTATTCTTCTACGCTTTGATATCTAAAAACTTTGGGACTAATCCAATTGATGAATTTACCTCTTCTGACCTCTGCAGTCCTACTTTTTCAGGGGAACTGGGACTACAGAAGAGACCTGTCATGCATGTACATATAGATGTATGTTTCTTACATTAGAAGTGACTACATTTCATAAATACATCATCAGCTGTATAAGTGTTTAAGTAGTCCTGAAGTTATGTAATGTATTTTAGAAAAACAAATTCTTTCTTTACTTCGTTATCATGGGAAATAAAGGAGCTTACTAGTTTGTATTAGGAAATCCAAGGATATTTTTACATAGTTTTCTTCTCTGAAATTGATCACAGCTTTTATTTTCTTTGTTAGAATCTTTAACCATTGGGGAGCATTATGCATGAAATTGAAATGACTAAATAGATGGAATGAGCCTTTCTTTCATGCTGTTCTTCCATTGTATACAATGAAATGCAACTTTGTCCTGTTTCAGTCAGAAGATTCAAGACACAAATCATGGTCATGTGATGTCAGCAAAAATTATTATCATTTCAGAAACCATTTTACCCTGGATGGTAGTTGATTGTCTGCTGGTGCTCCAGCAAATGTCATACCACCATCTGCTGATGAAAAGCATGTCAAAGGAAACATCTTGCTGCATATAATGTTTTCCCCATAACCTCTTTTCATTTTCAGGGTAATTGCCTTTGCCATTACAGTAGCCCTAAGTCCAATCTAGTATATTGGCATGTTGCTACATTGCATTACTGAAATTCCACAGGCTGCACTTTTAATCTGGTGATCAATCACTTACACATAAGTGATTAAAACTTTAGCAGAATCTTCAAAATCTACCCCAGCAGCATTACAGAATACCATCCCGAGGTAACATTGTACTTTAAATAAGCTGCACATATTCCTCTAGAGGAAAGAAAAATCAGTGATGTCAGCTGACCCTCAATTTGAGGATGGAATCTACTTAGGGTCACGCATATTTGCCATAGGTCTTTATGTGAACTTTTCAGTCATCTGGTCAAGCCTCTAGTCCATCAAAATTGGTTTTGCAGGCATTTTACCTGAATGCCAGTAGAGTTAGCATCAGGAAAGGTAGTAACATTTATTTGACAAATTTCCTTCTGAATCTGGAGGATGCAGTGAAGGCATTGCTGATGGAATTTCCCTTGGGCTCTTACATATCATTCATTCACAATTCAGGACTCACTGCAGTACAAGAGTGATGATACACTAAGACTTTTGTTGATTGGTGGAGATCTTTGTTGTCAAATATTCCTTGCCATAGTTTGTAGAAGGTTGTTGGTGCAGCTCAGTCACTGTTGGATCTTCTTGTGACCTTTTGAGAGAACTGATTGTCAAAGTGTGGGTAATCCTCCAGTGTCTCTCCTTCAACTTATATGGAATGTGGATGTTTGGCTGACCACACGTGGATTGATATACAGGTTTTGTCTAGGCCACATTCAAGGTCAAGTGAGTTTATTACATGCAGAATTTAAGTGATTGAGATGGTTTGCAAAACTGACAACACAGCAGTCAGTCACAAACTGTAGGTTTATTGCAAGATGAATTGTATATAGAAGTAGGACATTTTACTACAGTTTGACAAAATATTGGTGAGACGACATCTGAAGTGCTGTGAATAGTTTCAGATTTCTTCAGAAGGGATGAATTGCATTAGAAACAATGCAGAGAAGATTCACTTGGCTGTTTCCTGCAGATAGGCAAAAGTGAGGACTGCAGATGCTGGAAATCAGAGTCTAAGAATGGCTTTTGCGTCAATTTTCCTGCTTCTCGGATGCCACCTGACCTGCTGTGCTTTTCCAGCACTACTCTAATCTAAACTTCTGATTCCTGCAGATGCTGGAGATTAGAGTCAAGGTTAGAGTGGTGCAGGAAAAGCACAGCAAGTCAGACAGCATCCGAGAGCAGGATGATCGATGTTTTAGGCGAAAACCCGTCATCAGGACGAAGGGCATCCTGATGAAGAACTTTTGCCCAAAATGTTGATTTTCCTGCTCCCTGGATGCTGCCTGATCTGCTGTGCTTTTCCAGCACCACTCTGACTCCTGGAATAAAGGTGTTACCTTATGGAATGGTTGCACAAGTTGACCCTGTATCCATTGGAGTTGAGAACAATGTGATTTTATTGAAGTATAAGATCCTGATGGAACTTGACAGGATGGAGGCTGAAAGAATGTTTTACCTTATGGGAAAGACTAGATGGAAGCAACAGAGTTTAAAACTAAGAAGCTTCCCATTTAAGGAGGAGGTTAGAAGAACTCTTTTTCTCTCAGCAGGTTATTGGTATCTGGAATTCTCTTCGCCAGCTCACAGCTGAGACAGGGCAGTTGAATATTTTTAAGGCAGAGTTAGGTAGATTCTTGATTGACAAAAGTTATAGGGTACAGATCAGGAAGTAAAGTTGAGGCCATCATCAGTGTAGCCACTGCTTTAATCAAAGGCTCAGCAGCTTGAGGGGTTACTCCTCTTCCTAATTTGTACATTCATATGTTGTTCCATCTAAACAGTGTTTAATACATAAACTAGAAGCCAACCGATCTTTTAATGAGACAAATAACGTCGTCAGATAGATTGTAAATAATAGTCATAGAAGTCTACAGCACAGAAAAAGACCCTTCAGCCCATCAAGTCTGTGCCGATCAAAAACAACCAATATTCTAATCCCATTTTCCAGCACTTGGCCCACAGCCTTGTATGAGGTAAAAACAATGACTGCAGATGCTGGAAACCAGATTCTGGATTAGTGGTGCTGGAAGAGCACAGCAATTCAGGCAGCATCCGAGGACAGGCAAAATCGACGTTTCGGGCAAAAGCCCTTCATCAGGAATAAAGGCAGAGAGCCTGAAGCATGGAGAGATAAGCTAGAGGAGGGTGGGGGTGGGGAGAGAGTAGCATAGAGTACAATAGGTAGGTGGGGAAGGAGATGAAGGTGATAGGTCAGGGAAGAGAGGGAGGAGTGGATAGGTGGAAAAGGAGCTGGGCAGGTCGGACAAGTCCGGACAGGTCGCGTTACTGGAGGTTAGAAACTAGGATGAGGTGGGGGAAGGGGAAATGAGGAAACTGTTGAAATCCACATTGATGCCCTGGGGTTGAAGTGTTCCGAGGCGGAAGATGAGGCGTTCTTCCTCCAGGCGTCTGGTGGTGAGGGAGCGGTGGTGGAGGAGGCCCAGCACCTCCATATCCTCGGCAGAGTGGGAGGGGGAGTTGAAATGTTGAGCCACTGGGCGATTTGGTTGATTGATGCGGGTGTCCCACCCTCCTCTAGCTTATCTCTCCATGCTTCAGGCTCTCTGCCTTTATTCCTGATGAAGGGCTTTTGCTCGAAACGTCGATTTTGCCTGTCCTCGGATGCTGCCTGAATTGCTGTGCTCTTCCAGCACCACTAATCCAGAATCCACAACCTTGTATGCCTTGGCATCGCAAGAATACATCTAAATAAGGAGACTAGTACACAGCATATCAATTCCAGAATTCCCACTTGAGATGGTTGCAGTCATATCAACATGAAGCAATTGTAGGATTGTGATTAAGCTTCTTATAGATTCAAATCATTGAAGCACAATCCACAACACCTCAGATTTACTGAGTCACATACTTTGGTCAGGTTAATTAATGTAAGGTACATTACCTGGTGCTCAAAGAGGATTCCCTCAGCCACAAAAAGTAGGCTATTCAGGAGGATCCATTAGGGTTTTTCCTGCTACGTACTAGAGGAAAATACTTTGATTATTTTGACAGCACAATTTATGTCCCTTCTTGAAGATGGCTATAATTGTCTCATTCCTGAAGTCATCGTGAGGAGCTCCCTCCCAAATGAGCAAAATGGCCACATGGAGCCTGGGGTTTGATCAACAATCTATCAGTTTTAAAATCCTGAGCTGGAATACCATCAGGGACGCACGCTTAGTGTTCCTCATCCATTTGAGTGGTTGCTCATCAGTGGTAGTTCGTGCATGGTTTCCACCAGAGAATACTAGGGATGGTCTTAAGAGTATCAGCTATCACTCTGGATTCATGACTGTGGAGACAGTGGGGACTATAGATGCTAGAGAAATCCGATTTGATGAAGCGTGGTGCTGAAAAAGGCACAGCAGGTCAGGCAGCATCCAAGTTGATGTTTGGGGCAGGACCTTTCTTCAGGACTGGGGAGGGGGAAAAGGTTGAGAGACAAATAGGGGAAAGGGGAGTGGGGCTAGGGGAAAGGTAGACAATTGGTGAGCGAAGGTAGGACGTCATCGTGATGGGTTGATGGGAAGGGTGGAGTGCATAGGTGGGAAGGAAGATGGATAGGCAAGTCAGATTAAGAGGGGACATCTGAGCTGGAGGGTTGGATCTGGGATGGGTGGGGAGAGGGGAGATTTGGAAACTGGTGACTTCAATACTCATACTGTGTGATTCCCAAGGCGAAAGATGAGGTGTTCCTCCTCCTGTTTGCAGGTGGTCTTGTGTAGGTGGTGGAAGAGGCTCAGAATGGATATGTCATTAGAGGAGTGGGGGGGGGGGTGTTTGAAGTGGATGGCCACAAAAAGGTGGGGTTGGTTACTACATATGGACCAGGGGTGTTCCCTGAACCTTGCGACTTTGTGCTTGGTCTGTCCGATTTAGAGGAGACCACATTGAGAACACCAGATACAAAGCTGAGGTTGGAGAATATACAATTAAATCTGGATTTGAAATGATCCTTGGGGACCTTGGTCGGAGGTGAGGGGAGAGGTATGGGTGCAGGTTTTGTACCTCTTATGGCAGCAGGCGAAGGTGACAGGAGTGGAGAGGGAGTTGGTGTGGTTGTGAACCTAACGATGGAGTCGCGGAGGGAATGCTCCCTATGGAATGCAGATAGAAGTGGGGAGGGAAATATGTGTTTGGTGGTGAGGTCTGACTGAAGGTGACAAAAGTGGCGAAGAATGATGCCCTGAGTTTGGAGACTGGTGGGGTGGAATGTGAGGACCTGGGGGATTCTGTTAGGGTTAGAAGGGGTGAGTTCAAGGGCAGAAGTGTGGGAAATGAAAGAGACATCTAGGATGTCCTGGAATAGAATTGTTCATCCTGAGAGCAGATACGGCAGAGTTGGAGGAATTGAGAGTAGGGGCTCATGTTTTTACAGGAGTGGGGGTAGGAGGAGGTGTAGTCAAGCAATCTGTGGGAATTGGTAGATTTGTAGTAGGTTTCAATGTGTAGTTTGTCACCAGAGATGGAGACGGAGAGTCCGGGATGGGGAGGGAGGTGTTGGAGATGAACCAAGTGTATTTGAGGTAGGGATGGAACGTGTTGGTGTGGTGAACGAACTGTTCAAGCTCCTCATGAGAGCACAAGGCAGCACTGATACAGTCATCCTGTGAATGAAGGGGATTTTGTCAATTGACCTTGATCGTTAGATTTTCCTGGTGGATTCATACAGCTTTGCACGTCATATTGTTGAATTTCTCAGGTCATCTCTTCCAATTGCATGTCCATTACCCTTCCGGATTAGTCTTTGGGTGTCTGTCTTGAGTTTTTGGAGTACACCCTTCTAGAATTGCAACCTTGGGTTGTTCTGCCAGACAATGAAAACTATTTTATTTTTATTCTTAGTTGTTACACATTTCGACATCATTTTTGTCAAATCAAAGCAAACATTGTCACAACAGGAATGGTCACATTTCTTGCCAAAACTGCTGCTGGTGATAAAAGCAGTTAACTCGCCCACTTGCTATCAGGGATGCCATTTAATTTTTTGGTCTTTCTCATAAAAGCAGGAATGTATTTGTCATGCTGCTTGGATTCCTGAATCAGGTAGAATAACATTGATTTTGTAACAATGGGGCATTAGAACTGTACATGATATCGTTTCTCCATATTGCTGCTGGCTTATGAATTTACTTTGTGTGATTTCAACTCACTCCAGATACTTTACTTGCAACCAAAATAATAATTTCACTCTCATAATCAAGTATGCTTCGTATTTGCCTATATGGACTGAAGCCTTACTATATATGATTCTTTGCAGAAAATTTCATGCAATTTTCTACTTCTGAAATTTCCTTATTTGCCTGCTTTGCTAAACATCCATCAAGTTCCCTTTTGAGGTTACTGACATAATTTGTCCTCCCTGATTTCCAGGCTGTCTACTCCACACATTCACATCCTTTCTAAAGTAATTAAATCAAAATGGTTTGTTCACTTTTCCTCTTCTGCACCATTGATCACATGAGTTTCCTAATTCTTGTTCAGTACTAGGCGTAATCTACTGAAGTAATACTAAAAGTATTTTGTAATGCCTTAGTTTCAAAATTATTTGCTTGTTTTAAAAGCCTCCCATGACCTTGCCTCTCTCTCCAACCTACTCCAACCCTACAACTCTGAGTTCTCTGCATTCGTTTACATCTGGCTTCTTGCACATCCAATTCCCATCATTCTACTAGTTGTCCCTTCAACTGTCTTATCTTTTAGTTCTATTATCATCTTCAACCTCTCTGTGTCTCTTACCTCCTTAAAATCTTTCTCTTTTACCAAACTTTTGGTGACATATGTTAATACATTCTCATGAGCTTCGATGTCAAAATTTATTTGATAATGGCAACTGTGAAATGCCTTGGGAGATGATTTTAACTATGTTAAAGGTGCTTTGTAAATGCAAATCGATGTTTTTGGTGTAATTAAAGTTTGAATCTTGAATTTTTTATCTAGCCAACTCAGCATCACTTACATTAAAATTGTTCTAATGGGGAATTAATTGTACAGTTTGTTCAATGCAGCTGCTATATAGTCAGCTTAAGCTTTTGATATGTCCCTCCTTACATGTTAGAATAGGCAACAACAGGTTATATCTGGGCCCCACCAAAAGGTTATAGTATGTGTCTCAAACAAGTAAAAGACAGTCAAGAGTTTTTAAATTGCCCTGCAGCAGATTTGGTAGACTGACTCTGATGTTAACAAGTCAGCAATTTTTTTTGTTAAGGTAGAAGAATAACAGATCCAAAGTTTATTTAAAGTCTTTTAAAATTGCTGACAAGTGGGTAAATCTATGTAGGTTAAAAAGTTTAGTTTATAAGTTTTATCTTTCAAAAATGTAATGCACAAAAAATTGTGGTTTGTGCCTATTTCAGACACTCCCTGAAGATTTGCATACCACCATTTCTTCTGATTAAAGCATTGGTGGGGCCTACCAGGTGATTGTATGATGTGTGGCCTGCATTGTCATCAACCTGACTAGGTGTGGTACCTTGAGACATTGAGAAGTTCTGTTTCAGAATCAATGACCAATGGAACATGTTGACTAAACATCCTTTCCAAAACCAAAAGCCAAATATTGGTTGAGAAATTGCAAGCATAAAATTAAGTAAACATATTATAACCCTATTATAGTGAGCTTGGCACACAAGGCAGTTCTTAGATTCAATCCCAAGTAAGCACTGAGATTGTTTGAAATCAGTTGTAATAGTTGTTGCTGCCCTACAATTAGATGCAACATTAGGTCGTTGAATTATATTAAGAACAAAATGAATCAGGGACCCTACTGAAGTGCAAGGGACATTGAACTGAACTTGAATCCCAATGATTTTCAATGACTTTGGGAAAGAGAGAAAATTGAAGAAAAGGAACTGACATGAACAAAAAGCAACCAAAATTTCAGATATGGTAAATGACAGGGAATACACAAGCTATTGTAAATTGAAATTGCTGAGTGCAGAAGAATTTCTGTCGGGTTAAAGACTGGAAGTTACTATCAATGGTTAAACTGTGTACAAACAGAGCAGTCTGAATTGCTGAGGCTAATTGCTGATATAAAATGCTGTACCAAAGATCCAGTTGGATAACTCAACTCTGCTGACCAACAGTATGCAAAAGGGAGGGAGCTTGGGGGTCGTGTGTGCTCTAAGCTTGAACTGTATAAATTAAGATATTCCGAAACTGAAAGTGTGCCTTTTTGCTCTGGAGATCTAAAGCTGTAATAAAGTTGCGTTGCAATAAAGGTTACCTGAATTTACCACAAACTTGGACTCGCTCTAAGAATCATGAGATCCTACAGTAACTTTAAATGAAATACGTTTAATGGTAAGGTCCCAGGGAGTGTTGCTGAACAAAGAGACCTTGAAGTGCAGCTTAGTATGCTTTCTTTTATTGGTCAGAGTATTGAGTACAAGAGTTAGGAGGTCATGTTGCAGCTGTACAGGATATTTGTTAGGCCACTTTTGGAATATTGCATGCAATTCTGGTTTCCTTCCTACTGGAAGGATGCTGTGAAACTTGAAAAGATTTACAAGGATGTTGCCAGGGTTGGAGGATTTGAGCTAAAGGGAGAGGTTGAATAGACTGGGGCTGTTTTCCCTGGAGCGTCAGAGAGGTGACCTTAAAACGATTTATAAAATCATGAGGGGCATGGTTGGGTAAATAGACAAAGTCTTTTCCCTGGGGTGGGGGAGTCTAGAACTAGAGGGCATAGGTTTAGGGTGAGGGTGAAAGATATAAAAGAGATCTAAGGGGCAACTTTTTCATGCAGAGGATGATATGTGTATGTGGAATGGCTGCCAGAGAAAGTAGTGGAGGTTGGTACAATTGCATCTGGATAGGTATATGAACAGGAAGGGTTTGGAGGGATATGGGCCGGCTGCTGGCAGGTGGGACTAGATTGGGTTGGGATATCTGGTCGGCATGGTCAAGTTCGACCGAAGGCTCTGTTTCCATGCTGTATATCTCTATGACTCTAAACAATGTTAGAAGCACTGTGCAGGTCAAGTAGTATCTGTGGTAAGAACAATACAGTTAATCTTTTGGGTGGGGAACCTTTCTAAAAACTTTCTAATACTATGAACATTCACTTTAATAAAGAGTAAAAAACAACCTGCCAATAATACTGGTAAAAATATATTAGGCAGCATCTTGGTAGAGAACAGATAACATCAAAATTTAGAGCTCAGTCCTTGTTCGGAATCAGACTAGAATTTCTTTTAATCTGTTCAATTTCAGGTCTCTACCCAAAACAATGAAAATGAAATCTGCATTCTTATAACGCTTTCCTAACTCAATGCTTTTTCATGCTGCCACCCAATTTGAGGCTTGAAATTGATCACTATTTCTCTGTAATAACTGTGGAAGGAGGACAAGATGGGGAATGGGAGGTAATGTGAAAATGGGGGGCCGAGCTGTTAGAGTGGGAAGGCAGCTGTTATAAGTCAGGCAGAGCTCCGCATTGGTCACTGCTGCATTGGAGCTTGCAACCTACTTGTGACCCTGACCCGTACTTTGGGAAACCCCATCCCAATAGCCTCACAGTCAATGAATCACAGACTGTACTGTAATATAGCAAATTGTGACAGCTAACTTGTGCAGATCAAGGTCCCAGATAAACTGCAATGAGAAAAATATCCAGATTATTTCAGTTACAATATTTGGTTAAGGACTAACTAACTGTATGCCTGGATAATACCTACAAAAAGTGCTACAAGATCCTCTTTGCCTTGCTGGTCATGTTGTTTTGGCCCACACGGAAAGCTCTCTTCTTTCTGTCAATGAGATCTTAGATGATGTGGTCATTCTTGCTGAACCAGTCTTGGTATTTTCTGGTCTTGAAGTAAATAATTTGTTTTCACTGCATGAAATAATGGCCGTCGTCAGCTCTTTTCAGATTTTCTCCAATCCATTATAATGAACTCTTCAGAGATTTTGGTGAAGACATTGATGGAAGTTCGCAAGTCTGCTTGACTCTTGAAGTCACTCAACAGTGAGCTTTTTTTCTGAACTGTTTTTTTTTGTCTTCAGCTGCTTCTGGTGGCAGTTGGTGGACATTGAGAAGTGGATGATCTAATGATCTGACCAGCACTTGTCTACACTGGCCATTGCTTTGGTAATGAGGACAACCTTTTGCAGCTGGGATTGAATGATAATTGTCAATCATATACCAGTACTTTGATTATGGATACCCCAAGAAGTCTTGAACTTACCTTTTTGGTGAAAACCAGCTGGTATTCCACACATTTGGTTGGTAGAAGAATGCCATTGGTGATGCATATTCCCAAATCCTTTCTTTCTGAAGGTTCCTTTCCAGAGTTGAGCATTCTTTCAAATTCTGGTGTTGAAGTCTACAAGGAGAATAATTATATTTTCCTTAGGGATGTTGATGAGTTTGTTATCCAGGGTGGAGGAGAAACCTTCCTTGGATTCATCTACGGCATCAAGAGTTAAGTCTAGCCACTTGATTATTGGTTCATGGAAAGTTGTAGATAGAAAGTCATGAGGCAATTGTTGATGCCAATAGAGAGCCCAAAGAGTTGGTCGACAAGTTTGTTCTTGACAGTGAATTTAATTACATACATTCGAGGTTGATCCTCAAGTTTTCCTCTTCAGAAGATGTAACCACCACCTTCTTCAATCAGCTGCCCTTTACCATCTCTTCAAATCTCCTGTAGGGCAGTTATATCTGTGTTGAAGTGTCTGAGTTCATGGGCAATAAGGACAGTTCTTTGTTCTAGACAAATACTTTTCTCATAGCAATAAGGATTCTTACATTCCAGGTTCCGATTGAATTTCATGTTGGTTTTCAGATTGGAGGTAGATGAGCCTACTGGATGTGGTTTACCAACCAGGCTGATGATGGAACAGACTATTTTTCAGTCAACTGAAGAGGACTGCTCATTGTGAAGAAAGCTGACAAAATGCTCTCCTGTGCCTTATCCATGAGCGAAACAACTGAGCCAAATTCTACTGCCTATCTGCCAGTCAGATGCTAGGGACTCCCAGATCTCACAATTCTGTCCCTATCACCTCTCATTGGAGGGCTTGTGTTATGTCTGTGTGTATTGTCAGAGGGAAGGTATTGAATTCCTCTTGTGCAGGACATCTTTTAACTTGGGAATGTTGTTGTACATCAGCAGACACATAGTCCTTGACAGAAGGTAGTTCCAGTTCCTTTGCCAAGGAAATCATCTCCCTACTGCTGTAGCCTTCATCTGCCTATGAAGCCGGTGATATTACATATGTGTCTTCCACCTGGATCGCCATTGAAGACTTGTTTGGGATTGTGGTTTATCTGGTTCCTCCCCTCTGACCTTACCATCATGGATGACCCTGATAGCATCGTTCTTGGGATCAACTGAACACTCAAGCCTCTCCAGCACATCAAGGTGACAATCCATGAAAAGGCAAGGTGGCAATCACAGTTCTTTGGGAACACCCAGCAGCGGCAAGACAAAGCACAGAGAAGGAGCCGGAGAAATAAATGCCAATGATGTCAAGGCCAGAGTCCAATTCCACTTCCTGGAAAAACCTGCCAGATGTGTGATTAGATTACTAATCACATTAGATTAGATTACATTACAGTGTGGAAACAGGCCTTTCGGCCCAACAAGTCCACACCGAGCCGCCAAAGCGCAACCCACCCATACCCCTACATTTACACCTTACCTAACACTACGGGCAATTTAGCATGGCCAATTCACCTTACCTGCACATCCGTGGGAGGAAACCGGAGCACCCGGAGGACACCCACGCAGACACAGGGAGAATGTGCAAACTCCACACAGTCAGTCACCTGAGGCGGGATTTGAACCCGGGTCTCTGTTGCTGTGAGGCAGCAGTGCTAATCACTGTGCCACCGTGGTTGGAGATATGGCTCTAGGATTGGACTCATTGGCCTAAGCACCCAAGGAACCTAAGATCAGTGACACTGAACTTCCTAGGTGGACAATCATACTCATTAGTGAGAGCCTGCCATCCAAGACAACAGGTAGGGACAGACATCCATTCCAAAAAACATCTCTAACAGTGCAGCACATTGATTGCAACACCAGACTTTGTTAGATTAAACGCAGGTCTTTACACAAACATCTTGGCTTGAGATGGTACGCCTAGACAAGGCTGACAGTTAATTCATAAACTATTTTCCAGAAATACTGTATATTTCCAACAAGTTTTGTTTGCAGTTTTAATGACCTAAAGTGTGGGTAAAGATTTTAAGTTGGGGTGAAAACTATTGGTGATTTAGTAAACTACATTTAGGGAGTCCCTGCCTGGTTGATTTATTTGACCTTATGTTCCCCAATGGGTTTGTTAAGATGATTTTTTTTTGGTTGCACCAGGACAGCACTTCCCCCCACCATTCGCATCACTGGCATTCATTATAAACCATTTTAGGGGGTTTAACCCCTACCTATGGTCACCTGCAGCAGGAGATATTCGAAAGCAATGCTTCCCTCACAGGTTCAGGTTGATTCAGACGGCGGACGACGGTCGCTGAGTGGATGGGTAAATAAATAAATGGAAGCAGCCGCCGGTTGCTAAGACACTCGCCCCGCCCCCTCCCATCACCCACACGCGGCGGTCGGCGGGCGCGCTGCCTGCTGGTCCGAAACAAAACGCGGGGGTAAGGAGCGGCGGGGTTATTGATGGTCCGGGCCAATGGGTGGGCGGAGGAGGCGTGCGCTGACCAATGGGAGCCGAGGTGGTGACGGTCGGGGGGTGGGGCCTGGGTGCTGGGTTGCCGCTATGTGACGGTGCCCGCGGGGGGGAGCTGGCTGTACTCGGTTGCTCGGGAGCGGGACCGAGACAGAGTCGGAGACAGGGCTGAGGCTCCGGACGTTTCCCAGTGTCGTTGCTACCGTACCACTAGAAGTGAGTCTCAAGGCACGCACGCCCCTGTCCAGTCGTGCGCGATCACTGGGGATTGCCTTGTTGTTAGGGCGGCTTCAGGCATCAAAGAAAAAAATTTAAAAACCGTTAAAGAGACTCGGTGCGAAAAGAATGCCCCGGAGGGCGGGATGGGGCGATGGTTACGGTGTTCCCTCTCTTTGTCCGCTCCCTCCCTTCAAAAGCGACGACGCCGACTGCCGCCGAGACCGTTTTGTTTTCTCAGAGAGCGATGCGCGAATTTGTTTTGTCTTTTGGGCGGGAGATGCTGAGTCCCGGTTCTCTTCGCTTTATCGGGATTCATCCAGCAACCGACTGATGGCCGCAAGGAGTTGCAGATCGTCGCCAGCCTGCCCTGGTCGAGCTGGACTGGGACTGAGCAAACGGGCATTAATCTTCGGCTGGCCGCCTCCCTCCATCTCCCCTCCCCTCCCCTCCCCTCCTTTTATTTCTCTCCACCACTCCCTTTCTCTCCACATCCAGCTCCCTCTTTCCCTCCTTCTCTGATCCGCTTCTGATGAAAGGTCACAACCTGAAGCATTAACCCTTTTTGTTTTTGTCTTCTGTAACTGGTGCCAAACTTGCTGAGTATTTTCTTGTTTTTAAATCTCTGCTCACTCTTGCTCCTCCTTTTTTTTCATTTATTTTTTTTCTCTTTCTCTTTGCCTTCTCTCCCCAAACACACAATGGCAATGTGCTAGATTTTTAATGTCTTTCAATGGAAACAGTCCACAAAATGTAGTAAATTGTGAACTATTTTTTTTAAAACAAAAATGTATAACAGACCTCCTTTTGCTGAAGCTTTTTGTATTGGGGCAATTCACAAAAAATATCAAAAATCATTTTCCCCCTTTTAGTTTTGGTGTTTCTTCTGAATCGTCCTAATGGACGCAAGATAAAAAGCTTTGTCGAAAGTTTTTATTTTACCAACAATATTTAACTTGCTGTAGTACCAAATTGAGAGAAATAAGGAATGAAACATTAAAAATGAATTAAGAAATTTAGATGCCCATACAGAGAACTTGGAAGAGAAGTTTGGTTGTATGAGTTATTCAAGTGTGTAGACTTTTTAAATTGAATTTTCTGTCCAGGTTTTCTGTTAAACCTATATTAAGGGCTTTGTTTAATTGGCAGATGAAAATTTAGTAATTGCATTTTCAGACTGGCTCAGCAACAGTTTTTTAAAGTAAAATATTCAAAGTCCTTCAGAATAGCATTATCAAACAAAATTTGAAAACACTTCAAAAAAAACTTGAAAAGGAGATTAATATGACATTATTTTAAAGAATCCTTGTGATAAAGGAGGAAAGAGCAGTTTAAGGATAACTTGCAGAGTTGGATGTGTTGTTGCTTGAAGTGAGACTGGAAGTAGATGGTGTTGTAAATGTTAGTTTGGAAGAGTAATTCAGTTTCCAAAAAAAAAAATTGGATTGAGGCTTACCACTTCACATTTTCTATACCATTTCTTGTGTGCTCTTATGTTCCTGGTGTGTTGGGAATCTGATAGGATTAAACTGTAAATATACTAAAATCCTGTTTCGAAGTACAAAAAACATTCTGTTTAAAACAAACAGCAATATAGCGAACAATTTATTTTGGAAACGAAGGATCCTTGTCTGAAATATTCATCTGTGTTCTCCATTTAGTGGGACTTTCTAACTTCTGTTGATTTTGACTGCCTCTAATATACTTTTAAATACATGATTTACATTTTTATTGATTCCAGATTAGTGCAGTTGATTGATTTCATTACTTGGATTTTTTTTGTTGTCAGGTAAACAATGTCTGAAAGAAAAGCTGTCATCAAGAATGCTGACATGTCTGAAGACATGCAGCAGGAAGCTGTGGAATGTGCTACCCAGGCATTAGAGAAGTACAACATTGAGAAAGACATAGCAGCTTACATCAAGAAGGTGAGAGCATGGTTTTCTACCATAGAGAAGTACTGAACATGCTTAGGAATCAAAGTCAAGCTTTGTCCTTTTCGGATTTGATCTGATTTAGTAACAAAAAACAGCAGTTGGTAGACTGAGCAAGTCTGGGGGTAAGTTAGTTCACTTGCCTAGCTGGCAAGGCAGAGTGATGCCACCAGCATGGGCTATATTCTCACAACAGCTGTGGTTACCATGAAGGACTGACCTTCTCAACCTCTCCCCTTGCCTGTGGTATGGTGACCGTCTGGTTAAACCAATACCATTTGCCCCTCTGAGAGAAGGTATATCATTTTGGTAGGACTTTGGTGACTTTTACAGCAAGTCTGCCTGAAACTAAACTAAGCGTTGCTCAATTGTAATAGATTCCCACCTGCAACTAAATTTGTTTTATGCAATTGGAAATTTAAAACCACTTTGCTTTTCTCATTGTAGCTTTCCTTCAACACTGGCTAAGCTTGTGCATTTGACCCCTCCTGAGTAGGGTGGTAATTAGGTTATGGAAACAGTAATTGAATTAAGGAGCTGAATTAAGCAACTATAACCTATAAAACTTTTATTTGTCATACTTTTTTTTTAGGTTAGTTTTTTTTTTAGATTAGTATCTGATTAGACTCTTCCACAACAATCTAATGCTATTCAATACCTAATGAATGTGGCCATTTGGAATAATTTGCATTTTGGTATAAAAGGAAACTGTTGAAATATTTTGGTTCATGAAAATAGCATTTGATTACTTTGTAATTAAAACATTACTATTGTTATAATTTTTATTTCCATTGATATTTCTCCAGATCTGAACAGAATACATGAACTGCCAATATTTGGCTGCTTTTATTTATGTCTGGCCCCAATGAACACTGACAGGGAGTTGTTTTGGGAAACTTGAATAAATTACTGTACCTCAAATACCATTGATTTCTGAACCCCTTCTCCTATTTTCCTTCAGTTAATGATGGTTTGGAAGTACACTTAACTGTTCACTGTGGAGTTTAGTTTATAGAATAACACTGTTTTAAAAATAAGACATTCAATCAGTGAAGTTAGTGACTGTATTTTTTCACAAACCATGCAGCTTTATCTCCCTCTCCTGCTCACTCTATCACTGTCAATATTTTGCTGTTGCCTTCTGGTCAATCTATAGTTATGTATAATAACCCTTAATCTCACTATCAGGTCATACCATGTAACATCCTTAGAGGTTCTTGCTACACAATACCACCAACAGCCTTAAAAAGATCTTGTAAAAGTTCCATTTAAAACTTTATTTTGTAATTTGTGCTCCTGGATGCACCACTACAAATTCCATATGCCTTTATAGTCTGTATCTGCGTAGCAAGGTCCTGTTTGTTTCTCTACTTCTTTCCTTGCATACAAAGTGCACTACTTGATCTGCATTGAATTTCATCTATTAAGCTGTCTGTCATCCCGAATGTATCTTGGTTCTGACACCTTTGGTTGGTGTTAATTAGAAAACTTGAGCATTTGGCCTCAATTCACACACCAGTACATGTTTTGTCCAAGTGAAATCTAAGTTGTATTAATTTTGAAATGTGTTAATTAGTTGAGTGGATGCTGATCCTCAAAGTTTGAATATCTTCAGAACATTTCAGAAAGGATAATCACTTTCAGATTCTGTTCTCCATTTATTTGAGAAAGAATATTGTCACAGTGAGTGAAGTAGTCTTTGATTTCACTTACTAGGGTTTTTGCAAAATGCAATCTTCCTCCTTTCCTGGAAAATAAGGTTATTTTGCACTTTCAATCTCTTGCATAGTGTTGTTCAAGCTACCTGTTTTGCAATTATTCTTCTGTCAGATTGAAGTTTATCTAAAAGTCTTTACATAACCACGCTATATCGCTAATTTCTCCATTCTTAACTATTAGGCAAGTTACTAGACCCAAGGCAAAGAGGAATTGTGTATGTCGTCAGTTTTTGCCATTGTTGTCTTGGATATCCACCAATCTGAGCACCGCTGAGGCAATCAATTCCTAATTTCCAATTGGATTTAAACTGGAGAGGAGAGATTTACCCAATTTAAATTTAGAATGGGATACTTGCAAAAAGCAACATTTTTTGTATTCATGAACTGTTGCTTATGGGTATGAGTTTACAGTTACAATTAAATACCTTTTATAATCCATCTTTTGTTTTGCAGGAATTTGACAAAAAATACAATCCCACATGGCATTGTATTGTGGGTAGAAACTTTGGAAGCTACGTGACTCATGAAACAAAACACTTCATCTATTTCTACCTGGGCCAAGTAGCCATCCTTCTTTTTAAGTCTGGCTGAAGAAGCTGAACTATTGGGCTTCAAATGCAGTTGATCCAAGGAAAAGACTACTTTAATTAAAAAGTACGCTCAGTTTTCACTAATCCACAAAGGGAAACTTGAAGAATGTGTCCAGTGTAATTTCCAACATGGTGAAACCAAATTTAAGATGGGTTTTTTTCCTCCTCCCTCCCCACCCTTCTTACAAAAGGTCACTACTGAAGTTTTATGGTGACTTTGTATTTATTTTCTTTGTCCTACTTCCCAATGTTTCCAATTCAATAAATGAGTTTTGATACCACTTTTTTGTTTTAACTTTGCCTTCTCTGATTTGGTTTATTTGTATGTCTTTCACGTAACTTCATTATGGATTTTCTTATATTTGAGACAAATAGCTAACATTACTACTAGTGATTGTCATGAATTTTAACTGTGAAGGTATAATGTTCAGTGGCCCATAAATGTAAAAGCTGTCACCTGCCTTGGCATTAATACAAGAATTTATTTAGCAACTCATGGATATTTCTTGTATACAATTGGATACAAATAGATTCACTCTGTGTAAAATACCCCAGTCCATATAAACAGATTGAAAAGTTGCTGGGGCTTGTACATAAGAAGAGGCTTTTACCATTAAATGTATTATCAGCAGCTGACAGTCTTCTAATTTAGTGTTAATTCTTATGAAAAACCATTTACTGCTTAAAATCAGTACAAAACATACATTAGCCTAGTTTAGTAGGTGGTGTAAGTACATAGCCTACTTACTCATGGACAAAGGAGAGAAGTCCATATCCTCACCACTCTCTCAAACCCATCCTTTTCACTTATTTTAACTTTAATAAAACAAGTTAAATCTTCTGCTTCAATTCACTATTGACATTAACTGTTAGGTTTGATTCAAATTAGAGAATATCAGATGTTAAACTGATTCACTTACTGAATATTTTAGGCCTGATGTTTTAGTTTTAAGCCATAGTGGTAGGTTGTGGAGTACTGAAATTTCCTATTGTTTGTGCAACTGGAATGTCCTTACCCCTTTAAAAGCAAAGCTACCCAAAGCTATGAAGAGAATTAATTGTACATCATTATGATCATTTTTAGGCAATTCTGAGAGACGGAGGATGACTTTATTTGACACTAGAGGGGAAAACAATAACTACTGCTGGAATGTATTTTTGAAACATCAAGATACTATTATAGTTGATTACCTGCTGCCTCTATTTCCCATCTTTAACATATCTAGAACTTCAATGATTTACATCAATTACATTTGTAGTATATTTAGCATAGTGAGTGTCTCAAGTCAAAATGGCTCAAAAGCAAAACTAGCAAGGTTCTGAAACTGGGAACAGATTAAGCTAGTAATAACGGAATAAGTGTGCTCATTTTCTTCAAACAGAATCCATGTAGGGCTGTATGAGGTTAGAGGTTGAGATGAACTTTAAGGCTTTGAATCCGGTGAAAAGTCCTGTAGTGCAATATAGTATTGATGCAGGATGAGGACAGTGAGGTTTGAATACATGTTGGATTTAATATGTTAAAAGTGAATCACAAGATACTGGTACTGTGGGAATGAAGGAATAATGCAAAAGGATGCGATTACAGAAGTGGAAGTAAGCCCAACCATCAGAAAAGTCAGTTAATTGCAATTTATACTGTCCAGTTTCAAGGATGGGAAAATAAGCTTCTGAAAAATAAATTAACTTTGTTGCATCTCCATTGTTGTCATCTTATCCTTAGCTTCTAACATTGAATAAAATGAATCTATGCTCATACAAAAGTAGCTGATTCACACTATTACATTTGCTGTCCAATTCTTCTAAATGTAAGAGCCTGTCACACTCTACGTATTGCGACAGGATCTGCTTCCTGTTTAGATAGTTGTTTTTTATTATGATAAAAGCTAGGCAGAAGGAAATTGTTACATTTTGTTCTATTCCAAAATGGAGGGGAGAAATGTTGACCATGGCATGTGCTGCTGAAAAAAAAAATTGAATGCATATTCTTTTAAAGCCAACTATGATAGTGTACCTATGAAAATCTAACTTAAATGTCTTGCTTTGCTAAAAATACTCAGCTTAGCAACTCAATTATGATTCAGACAATGATGTAAGTTATAATAGTTCATTTGGGCCTCAAAATTTGATAACGAAGATGAATATAGCCTAAAGACAGCTTGCCTATCAAGCTGCTACCAAAATTCCCCATTCTAGCACTGAATGATTTGAGAGCTTTGTTTCCATAACCCTATTTAGATTACCGCTTCCTGACGACATTGGTCTTTTACAAATTGGTACTATATTAATTCATCCTCTCATAAAAAAGCAATTTAGATTTGTATAATGACTTTAAGATGTCATCTTAAGGACAAGAAATTTAAAGAATAAAGTTCTGGATTTAATCTTTCTAATCAGTGCCACTGCCTCCAGTTTGGGGAATTCTCTGATGGTGCAGACCTTGTGTCTGGTTGTGAGATGATTCCCAGCTCTCGACATTTTACCAGTCCTGATAATCATATACTTGGAGAGTCACAATATGTGGAGTTGTTGAACAATGAACTGTTTTTCAAAATGGTAATCTATTATCATCTTGTAAATATGGAAGTTACATACTGTGGATGCTGGAGATACAAAAATATCAGAAAATTCTAGAAATACTCAGGTCAGACTGCATCTATAGAGAGGAAAAAGAGATTAACATTTTAGTTCCATGAAGGAAATTTTGAACTGAAACATTTTAACTGTTCCCACTGGTACACCCTTGAGTTTTGAGTATTTTAGCATTTACTATTTTCATTACATTATCCTCTGTCTTTTCCCAACTTCCTTGCTGCCCTTATCTCTTCCATCTCCCCAAGCAGCCCTACTTTGTTCCTGCAGTTACATATTTTAAAGCCTGCCCACTTCTTATTTTCCCTTTGCTTTCACTCAATTGTTACAGCTGCCTAACTCCACTCTACCATCTCACCCCTTCCCACTACAAGAGTTTCCATTAACTTTGAAGATATTCACTGTGGAGCAACAGAAACATAGTTCTGTCTTTCCTTAATTCTTTCAGTTCTGTCCTGTCTACTAATTTAAGAATTTAACAAGGATTGTTTCCACTGTTGTCATTTTTATTTTATCCTGTAGTTTCAACCTCATGTCATGAGCAACTTAATAAACAATTGGCAGATTGAATGTGCAAAGAACATGAAAACACTGCATTCTTATTCCAACCACTAGATAGAAATAGATGGCTTTTCCATTTACAGCCACAGCCAATTGGGTTTTAGCAGTGAGGCAGCCTTAGTAAGAGGGAAAACCATGACAGTAGCAATTGTTTCTTGACAATGTCACAATGCAACTCTATAAAACATGACATTTGCAGATGATATTACAACTGCAGATCACAAATGAATTGTCACTTGTCCAAAAAACAAAATGTAAGGACTTTAGTAAATTCCAGAAATTAAAGATTTTCACTTAGAATCTAACATCAATCTAACCAGGGTTTTAAACAGCTCTGTTCCATGGCTGGTTTGTGTTATTTTTAAATCATTTTGACCTTTTTAAAAACAGATATACTGTGTCTTGAGCATTAACTTTCCAAACATTTACATTGTTGCAAACTATTGTTTTCAATTAAGATCATTATCAACAAGAATGCCAGAGTAATATATTTCTGTCCACATTCCCTCTGTCCCTTCTTAGTTACTACTCATTTGTATCCAATCGCCACAAGTTTAATTACTTTGCCCAAAACAAGAAACAATTTTCAAGCAATATGGATCAGGGGTTTTGGTTGGTGACTTTGTGGCCAGAAACGTCTGACTTGGCATTTAGGTCACTTGAGTCCAGGTTTATTTGCGAGGAAAAGAGCACATGTAATTTGATTCTGTGGCAATTGTTCCCTTTTTGAAAAAGTAAACCACCTTCAAGATGCACTTTCTGTCAAGAGGTAGACACAAGAAAGGAACAAGAGTAGACCACTTGGCTTCTTGAGCCTGCTCGCCATTCAATAAGATCATGGGCTAATCTGATTTTAACCTCAATTCTACACTCCACCAGCCCTTTGATAATCTTCCATCCCCACGGCAATCAAAAATCTATCTACCTCTGTCTTAAAAACATTTAAAGTTTCTGCATCTGCTTTTTGAGGAAGGGAGTTCCAAAGACACTTAATCATCAGAGAAAATTGTTTTCCTCGTTTCTTTACGAAATCGGTGACCTCTTATTTTTTTAAACAACCATCCCTTGTTCTAGATTCTCATACAAAAGGAAACATTCTTTGACATCCACTGGGCGAGTCCCTACATCATATGTTTCAATTAACTCACCACTGACTCTTCTAAACCCCACAGGATACAGGCCCAGCCTGTCCGCATAAATATTAGTCTAGTAAACTAGTCTAGTAGATAATAGCTTCTAGCAGCTCTTCAGAAGCAGCAAATACATCCTACATCAATTTCACAGCATAGATTAAAGTTGAAAATTAGCTTCTGGCTTCTGCGTCTGTTGCCTTTCTTCCACCATTGGAGGAAGTCTTGCTGCATGGTCTAAGATCTACTTTTGGATGCCCGATGACCAAGAGGTTGAGTAAAGTCTCTTCTGTCTTGTGACTGGCACAATTGCTTTCACCTCAGGGAATCCTGGGAGGGAGCGGACGGGGGGAAAGAAAGGGCGACATGGTGGCTCAGTGGTTAGCACTGCTACCTCACAGCACCAGGATCCCAGGTTCGATCCGATTCCAGCTTCTGGAACTCCAGTGTGTGTGGAGTTTGCACAATCTCCCCGTGTCTGCAAGGGATTCCTCTGGGTTCCTCCCACAGTTCAAAGATGTGCAGGTCAAGTGAATTAGCCATGATAAATTGCCCATAGTGTTAGGTGCATTAGTCAGAGGGAAATGGGTCTGGGTTGGTTACTCTTCAGTGGGTCAGTGTGGACTGGTTGGGCCGAAGAGCCTGTTTCCACACTGTAGGGAATCTAATAAAATAAAAAAAGGAAAGAGACCTGGCATTTTGGTTCACCTGTGTTTCGCTCCTGTCACTGCTATGCACAGATCTTGTGAAGATTAAGACTTGCCTTCATATTGAGAATGCCTTGCATCTTGTGTTGCACTATCACCGTGCTAAATGGGATAGCCTGCAAATAGATCCAGCATCCATGAGACACTGTGGGCCATCAGTACCAGCAGAATTGTACTCCACAACACAATGGATAACTTCATAGTTTGACATATCCCTCACTTTACCGTTACCATTAAGTCAGGTAATCAAACCTGGTTCGATGAAAAGTGCAGGAAAGTCTGACAGGAACTACATCAGACATATTTAAAACTGAGATGCCAATCTAGTCTAGCTATGAAACAGGACTACTTGCATGCCAAACAGCATGAGCTACAAGCAATAGAGCTAAGTGATTTCAACCTTAATACATCAGATCTAAGCTTTGCAGTTCTGCCTAAACCAGTCACGAAAATGGGCAAGTAAACAATTGCAGGGAGCGACTTCACAGATATCTCCATCCTCACTGATGGAAGGATGTCCAGCAAATCAGCACAAAAGATAAAGGGTGAAGTAATTCAACCATTTAAAACAGAGATGAGGAAACCCACCTTCGGAGGGTTGAGTGTGTTTGAAATTCCCTTCCTGAAAAGGCTGAAGGTATTCACAACAAGATGTGCCAGAAGTGCTGAGTGAATGATCTATCGCAGCCTCCTCCAGTAGCCCCCAGCATCACAGCCAATTTGATTCACTCCATGTGATATCAAGAAATGGTTGAAGGCACTGGCTTTGCAACAGCTGTGGGCTTTGACAACAATCCAGCAATAGTACTAAATACTTGTGCTCCAGCATGTGCTGCACCCGGAGCTAAGTTGTTCTGGAACAGCCACAACACTGGCAACTACTTGGAAATCTGGAAAATTGCTCAGCTATATCCTGAACATAAAAGAAGTCCAACCCAGCCAAAAACCGTCCCATCAGTCTACTCTCAATCATCACTAAAGTGATGGAAGGTGGCATCAATAGTACTATTGAGAACCACTAGCTGCTTAGCAATGATCAGTGCACTGATGCCCAGGTTTGGGTTCCACCAGGGCCACTCAGATCCAGACCTCATTACAGCCTTGGTTCAAACATGGACAAAATAGCTGAATTCCAGAGTTAAGGTGAGAGTTACTGCCCTGGACATCAAGGCCACATTCGACCAAGTGTGGCACCAAAGAGTCCTAGCAAAACTAGTTTCAATAGGAATCAGGGGAACCTTCAGGACATCTGTGCAGGGGTTCTTCAGGATAGTGTCCTAGGCTCAACAATTTTCAGCTGTTTCATCAGTGATTTTCCATCCATCATAAGGTCAGAAGTTGAAATATTTGTTGCTGATAGCACAATGTTCAACATCACACAAGTGCCAAGCAACTATTATCTCCAACAATAGAGAATCTAACCATTATCCTTTGACATTCAATGGTGTTACCCTCACTGAAACTCCCACTATCAACATCCTGGGGGCTACCATTGACCAGAAACTCAACTGGACTTGCCATATAAGAGGTTAGGAATCCTGCAGCGATAACTCACCTCCTAACTTCCCAGAACCTGTCCATCTACAAGGTACAAATCAAGGACATGATGGAATATTTCCCACTTAGCTGGATGAGTGCATCGCCAGCTCTAGAAAAACTCAAAAAGATTGACATAATTCAGGCCAAAACAGCTTGCTTGATTGGCACCCAACTATAAACATCCACTCCCACCACCACTGACACTCAGTAGAAGTATCTACCATGATGCACTGCATAAATTCACCAAGGCTCATTAGACTGACCACTTCCAACTGAAAGGGCAATCAGATCCCCCTATCCTGCTAAACTCCATAGATTCCAATCCTAAGGTCCACAACCACCCCTCATATCATAAGCCCTTCATCCCAGGGATCATTCTTGTAAACCTCCTCTGAACTCTCACCAATACCGGCCTATCTTTCCCTAGACTTCTTGTAATATTCCAAATATGGTCTGACAGATCCTTATACAGGCTCAGCAAAACATCCCTGCTCTTGTTTTAGAGCCCTCTTGAAATGAATGCCCACATTGCATTTACCTTCCTAACTTCCAACTGAACCTGCATGTTAACCTTACTAGAATCCTGAACTAGGACTTCAAATTCCCTTTGCACTTCAGATTTCCAAAGCTTTTCTTTGTATAGAAAACAGTCTACACCTTTATTCTTCCAACAAAGTGCATAACTTCACACTTGGCCAATTTGTATTTCACTTCTTTATCCACTCTCCTAGCCTGTCCAAATCTTCTTCATTCTCCCTGCTTCCTCAACACTACCTGTCCCTCCACCTATCATTGTGTCTTCTGCAAACTTAGCAACAATACCCTCAGTTCCTTCGTCCAAATCATTAATGTACAATGCGAATAGCTGTGGTCCCAATACTAAGCCTTCAGAACTCCACTGGTCACCAACTGCCTGTCTGGTAAAAACCCTTCATCCCAACTCTCTGCCTTCTGTCAGTCAGCCAATCCTCTATTCATGCCGGTACCTTGCTCCTAACACCATTGGCTCTTATTGTGTTTGTGGATATGGGTGTTGCATTTATTGCCCAGCATTAATTGCCCAGAGGGCAGTCAACTTTATTGCAGTGCATCTAGTGTCTCATGTAGGCCTGACCTGACCAGACCAGGTAAGGACAGCAGAGGTTCCTTCCGAATAGGACAATAGTGAACCAACAGGTCTTTACAATAAGCAACAATAAATTACATGGTCACTATTAGGTTGGCATTTTTTTTATTCCAAACAAATTTTTATTGAATTCAAATTTCACCATTTGTCATGTGGAGACTTGAATCCATGTTGCCAGAACACTAGGCTGGGGTTCTGGATTACTAGTCCAGTGACATTATCACTATGCTACCATGGTCCCCCTTAAATAATTTAACTGTTGTTGTTGTTGTTAAATAACTTGTTCACTCACAGCAATGATTCTCACTGCATGATTCAACTGCCTCTCCAGGAATCTTCCCTGCATAAAGAGTATTTATGATTTACTGGGACAAGCCTCGCAGTCTCAATTCTATATAAGCACACAGCAAAATAACTCCCAATATATCTCATTTTTTTTATGCTACACAGAAACACAATTAGTACCACCCTCTTATTTGGAGAAGAAAACTAGAAATCCCAAGAAACTTGAATGTTTTGTTAAAAAAACTGTTGTTTGGAGGCTATTCCCTCAAGTTTGGCAAGGTTACCTGCTGTTCTTTGTGACTGATGAAGCAAAATGATGCATCATACTGTTGGAATTTTTGATCAATTGTTTCTTTAAAGATTATCAAAGAATAATATTGTAATTTAACATTTTTAAAGCAAGTTGCTTTAAATGGCGCTGGATGTTCTCAGTCGCTGTTAAAAAGCTCACATCTACTGTGTGGGGAAATCAGCTATTCCAGGAAGCCCAGTGGAGATTTTCTTTTTGGCATAGGGTCTCTGCACTGAAAAACAGGTAGATTTTCCACTAGAAAACCAAGGCTTCCGCAACAAATGCTTTTGGATTGAAGCTGGTCTTTTTACACATTTTGTTGATTTGAGTCAAGTAATAAAACATTGAACTGTGAAGAAGTGCAACATTTTCATAATTTTGTATTCTTACATGGAGGCAATTTGGACTTTAAAGTACATACAAACATAATTACTTCATAAAATCGTTTGCTGTTCATAACATAAAACAGCATGTCATACGAGCCTTATCTCACTAAATAAATGGTTCATCTATTGCAAGACTTGAAATGTATATATGAAGTGCAAAAGGCAATGAAGACAATTATCCGGTTCATGTCAAAAGGAGATGCATTGTGCCAATCTCCTTGGTTACAGTATTGTATAACCTACATATTGGACAGTGTGTCAGCTCTGGAACGCAAGGTGCAAGGGATCAGCTTACAGGAGCAATTGCTACTACTGAATTCAAGCAGTTATCAATAACACTCCCAAATTTTAAAACACTAGTCTCGCTTATAAAGTAAAAATGTCTGCCAGCTCCACTCTATCTGTTTCACTGTCAAATTCTATAATCCACAGGGTGTCTTTGATCTATCTTTTAAGATCTTATTGTCATGCATTCAATTAAAAGCTTTTGTGACTGTTAAATTGTGCCTCATCTGCGCATTGTAGGTGTGAGTGCCTGACAGTTTAGTGGGTACATAGTATGGTACTAAGCTACATAGGTGCTTGACTGTGGGCATGCAAACATTTACAGTTTACTTACCAACAGTTATACACTTAAAAACTTTTGTCTCAGGACAGTGTCGAGCTTTATTAGTAATTCTGGCACATTTGGTATCATTGTTTCTTTGGTGCAATGTCCTTTTGAAATTGTTAAAATTAAAACTTGGAAATTTTTTTATTCATTCATGGGAAGATAGGGTGCCACTAACTAGGACGGCATTTATTACCCAATTCTAATTACACAGAGGGCCTGCTCTGTGTCAAATGTAGGCCAGACCAGGTAAAAACAACAGTTTTCTTCCTTAAAAGGCATTAGTGAACCAGATAGGATTTTCTGGTAATTGACGCTGGTTTCATTAGACTGCCAATTCTAGATATTTATTGAATTCAAATTCCACCATTGAACCAGAGTCCCAAGAAGATTACCAGGGTCTTTGAATTAATAATCTAGCAATAATACCATTCGGCCATCACCTCCCCTTAAAGCTGATTCAGCAGATCTCAACTTGTTTATATAATGATCAAGCGTTAAAGTTAAACAGAGGAAAAAAGTCAACATTAGATAGAGGCCAGTAAATTATCTGAGAGAAAGAAAGTGTTGATGGCAGGAGTGATTGAAGATTCTATGAAGTCAAAGTAAATAATGCTGCCAGAATGGAGTTGGCAGACATTTTTACTTTAAAAGCGAGACCAGTGCTTTAAAATTTGGGAGTGTTATTGATAACTGCTTGGATCAACAAAAAACAGTTGCTGATGGAGAACTAGTGCAAGAACTGCCAAACTAGCTCTTTGAAGAATTTATTACATGACACACAATTTTATTCAGTCACAAGATGATTTAAAATCCCTTTTGGTATAAAAAAAAGCATACACACTGATGGGAGAGCAACTGAGTGGAGAATTGCGAGTAGTACCATAAAATTGACACATCTCACATTTATATATATTTTAAAAATTCCAGCACGTGCTCAGTAACACATTTCATGTTGACACATTTCAGAAATTTTCCATTCTGCATTTCACCACAGAAAACTGCTCCATCCAAGAGTGCAAAATTATTCCATTAGATACATCATTCACTTTATTAAAACATTGCTCATACTTCATTGGCTGCAGTGTTTTGAGTCATATGCTGGTCATGAAAACCTCTATATATTAAGGAAACCTCTTCATCACTACAACAGTAGGAACATGCTTGCCTTTTTTCAAATATAAACAACTTGACAGGGTTCTGGTTAAATGTGGCACTGTGTTGGGCTTGACTAGTAATCAACAAGCCAGGAGTTTAAGCCCTATCCTATGAAGTCAAAGTAAATAATGCTGGGCAAGGACAAAATAAGCTGCTTGACATTATCTCACTCAATCCACTGGTCACGGACATGTCTGTCCATGATAGTTAAAGCAGTTAATGATATATTAAGTTGATCTTTACAGATGACAAGCCCCATCATGGACGTGTCCTCACTGTCACAATTTATCAGTGCAAAAGATGACATCTGTGACAGTCTTTGGACCATCAACAGCATTCCAAAAAAGCACACCACCCAATGCTGAACTACTGTTGAGTCTTTCTAATCCATGTTACCAAAGTTCTCTTGGACAGTGTACACTAGAGTTTATTCAAATGTCGACACCAGGATGGCTAAAATGGGGGTTAGGACTCTAAATGGGGTTGCAAGCCAAATTGTTGCTTTGCGAGCTTGGAGGCAGCAATGGCCAACTCTGACCCCATTACTCTCAGTTCTCACCAAAAAGAGTTGTAAAAATTATCAAGCTTTGAAATGGAGTCACAATGGGAAAACGTCTGGCAAGCATTGGCGTAAAAGTTGTCACCTTTTCTGAGCAGGTCAATCATTTCCACATTTGGGACACTACTCACCTCAAACACTGGCACATGAGAGCTTACTCTGGAGGTAGGGCAATAACTCATTGTTACAAAACTATTTGCCACTCCAAGAACATGCAAGTCTACTTTTTAAAAGTACATAAAATTTAAAAAATGTACACAAGTCAAACTAGAAAGAAGTCTTTTATTCAACCATTAGAACATTTAAATAGGTTCGGTCAATCCTGCAAATCGTGTATAGACAAATGCCCACCACACACAAATATCAAACTCTACACCGCAGAACTAAACATACAAAATGCACATAGTCTCCATTTCAGAATTACAATGACATAACCTGTTCATTGCTGAGGAATAGTGTATGCCATGTCCTTTAGTGTTAGAACCAAACTGTTGGTCTTGCCAATTATAACTATGGATTCCCATTGCAAAGAGGGGTTTCCTATAAAGGCTACTGAGACACTAACTTCTCAGGGCAATAACGAGTGAGGGTCAGTTGAAAAAGGAAACTGTGGGACATTTGCCCTGTCTCACTTTGATTCTGTGTTTTTCTTTTAAACATTTGCATCAGACCACTTATTTTCACAATGATGTAAATGGAAATGCTTGCTGGTATGAAATCCTGAAGAGTTTACTCTAGGTTTTTAAGATGCACAGAGAGAAATGTATTTTTGTTGACATGAAACTAGATTAAAGTCTTTTCCTTGCTGAAAGAGCAGATAAAAAATACAACAGATTCTATCCAGTATATTTCAGGGAAAATATGAAATGCTAAATCCTTGATTTCTTAAATAGAAGTACATAAATTTGGCAGCCTAGTTTAATAACCACTTCTGCTGGCAAAGTTTGAATATCAGTGGCAAACATATTTCCTTCACGCCTTAGGGTTTAATACACTGATTATTAGTATAACTTTGAAGATACTGGAGCTACATCCTCACAGAGGAAAACACATGTATATAACTGGAGCAGACATGCACCCGCGTGTTTACACTTTAAAACAAGTAGAATATAACGCAGCACAATCCCGTTGACTCTTACTGATAATTGCACAGCTGGAAGTATTACAGCATCTTGGCAGTGCAATGTGATCACTCACAAACTATCTGTAATCTTGCATCTGAGACAATGAAAGCAGGGCCTCGCAGCAGGCAGCAGTCTATTTTATTTCCATCACTTCGAATTTAGAGCTTAAATCCAGAGTGAACAGCCACAATCCCTGATGTCATGTTGCTGTATTCCACCCGGTAAAACCCTGCGTCTTCAATCATTGCTTTGAACTCCTCCTGGAAACAAAAAAGATGGAAATGAAAGCAACACAACTGCTGAAATTCTCCAGGTAAACATTACATGTAATATAAAAATGACAGATGGCCTGAGACAGAGGCTAGGCTCTTCCACAAGAGGAGAAAAGAAATAAAACACCGCACTATTCCCAAACCAAGAAACTCTTGTGCAGCTCTCAGCTGTAAAGAAAATTTAAAATAAAACAAAAGGGGTCAGCTGTGACTCAGTGGCAGTAGAGTCAGAAGGTTTGGTGTCAACTCCCATTCGATGGACTGGAGCACAAATTCCAAGTTGATGTTACATTGTAGTACTGAGGGCATGCTGTGCTGTCAATAACATTTCAGATGTTAAGAACATAGGAACAGAGATAGGCTATATGGCCTCACAACTGCTGGTTCGACTATTCAGTCCGACATTGGCTGATCTGTAATTTGATTCCACACACCCACCTTGCTCATATCCATTAAGATTTTAGATTTTTTTTAGATTAGATTACATTACAGTGTGGAAACAGGCCCTTCGGCCCAACAAGTCCACACCGACCCGCCGAAGCGAAACCCACCCATACCCCTACATTTACCCCTTACCTAACACTACGGGCAATTTAGCATGGCCAATTCACCTGACCCTGCACATCTTTGGGCTGTGGGAGGAAACCGGAGCACCCGGAGGAAACCCACGCAGACACGGGGAGAACGTGCAAACTCCACACAGTCAGTCGCCTGAGGCGGGAATGTGTACGGTTAACAAAAAATAGATCATTCTAAACCTAATCAGTCTAATTTAAAAGCAACAATTAACCAAGCATCAACTGCAAATTGTACCTTCACGTCTCCCAACATCACTCCCGAAAAGTCTGACTCCTATCTCCGCAGGATTTATCTCCTTGTCACAAACAACAGAAATAATTTCTGCTCCATCTTCCCTATTAGTTCCCATTAAAAGCTTGACAATTGTGATTAATAATTTATTAAACATCAAGGTTGTGAAAGGCAGTAGATCAATGCAAATTCTCCCACTGATGAAAGCACTGGTGTCTAATTCAGGTAAAAGAGTATGTGGCTTAGGGAAACTAGGGCAATCTAAGTGCCATTATGTTTCTGCCACTGAAATAGACAAACTCATTCTTCAATTGTAGCCAGTCCCCAATCTTGGGAAAGGATTTTGATTGGGAGGGGGGAGGGGAGGGGGAGGGAAGGGGGGGTGGAGGGGGGTGGAGGGGGGTGGAGGGGGGTGGAGGGGGGTGGAGGGGGGTGGAGGGGGGTGGAGGGGGGTGGAGGGGGGTGGAGGGGGGTGGAGGGGGGTGGAGGGGGGGTGGGCGCAGAAAACAAAATCATTAAAACTGTAACCTTTGGAGCTGTAAGCATATTTCCTCGATCCCATTCTGTTAAGATTCACATTCACAAAACTGTTCTTGATTCAAACAGGTTGGTGAATGCTTTTTAAAATTATCTAAATGACCTTAATCTTACCTGATCAGGAAACCGTTGGATACTTTCTACTAGGTATTGGTAGGATTTCCAATCAGCAGCAATGACCTCACCCAGCACAGGTATCACTTGAAAACTGTACAAATTATACAACCTGTGAAAAATATTAGATATTTTGAACAATTACAATGTAATCAAGTTTCAAAAGCCAAATGTGAGGGGCTCAAACTTCCTTGTTCACAGAAAAAGAAACTACTTTCTTCAGTGAGTAGGGAAAACTGTAGACCAGGTGGTTCAGCTTTGATCCAAGCTGAGTCAATGCTGTCAGCTCATGCAGATTCACAAAGTCTGGAATTGCATTTGGAAAAAAAAGGTTAAGAGTTCTCAGGTAGGAATATCAGGCAAGTGAGGGTTGGATCAAGTGTGGCTGAATTATCAAGTTCAGAGATAAAGAATGGCAACTTGGTCAAAAATATGAGGGGATGAAGATGACTTATCGAACGATATCCCAACAGGAAGGTAGTTAATGCCTTCAGCTGGGGAAATATTGAAGAAATCTCGATGCAGAAAACTCAAAAATAGTCAGAATAGTGAAGCACAGTTTACCGATGTATTAACATATTGTACCAGACAACAAACCTGTAGAATGATAATGTGCAGAATTGCAGCTACTATTCTTCATGAATTGCACTGATTTATGGCCATAATAAAAGGTGTAACAGTGGCAAAAGAGACAGAGACTTCTTATCAACTGACTGCATCACATGGTGCTAGATGGCAAGTTTATTGGGTCCAGGAAGCTCACTTGAAACAAGCTCAAGTTGATTTTTAAAACATGATTTCACAGAATGTGCACTCCACTGGCTAGAGCGATATTTATTGCCCATTTTGGATGGCCATTAAGAAGGTGGCGATGCTGCAGTCTGTGTGGTGTACAAATACCTATCATGATTTGTGATGTTTTGATACAACTGAGCTGTTTGCTAGGTAGCATTTCAGAGGGCAGTTAAGATTCAATCATGTTGCTAAATGTCTGATGCAGGCCAGACCGGATGAGAACAGGGTACTTCCTTCGCCATAGGGAATTAATGATTTTTAAAAACAAATAATTTCACGGTCACCATTATTAAAAGCAGCATTTAGCTCCAGATTATATTAGACAAAATTAAATGGAAGGACTTGAAACAGCAGGGTATTAGTGCGGATCTCTGCATGACTAGTCCAGTGACATTATCTCTTGCTACTGTCTCCCCTGGTGTTGAGACCCTTATAACAAGTAGGCTAGACAATTTCCCCAGAGGTCTCACCTACAAACTACTTACTCGTGTTTTTGTCTGTTTAAAATAGGCATCTAGATCTTCATGGGTAGAGTCATACATGTAAATAGATTGACAAGTGCCTCATCTGAAAGTTACTAAGAGTATTTCTGAACATTGCTTGTTTTTTTTGCTATTATTTAGTTAGTAGAAAGCTTTGAGCAATTGTTTTGAAACAGCAGTGGCACAATGGTTTCCTTGTTGAGTTATCTTCAACCTGTACTTTTTGGAGGCAGAGGAAGTTCAAAGCAGGGCAGAAATTATAGGCTCCATGATGAGTGATTTGCATCCACCTAATGGTATATTCACATTTACTCAGAAGTACACTGTTGGAGAAACTTGTAGCATAGGTTTCTGATTCTCAAAAGGAAGTAGTGGCAGTAGGCTCTAATTGCACAAATTGAGCAGAAAAAGCTCAGGCCATCCTTAATGCTGGAGATTCTCCAAAACATGCTAAATGACAGAATTCACTATGGCTACCTGGAAATGACTGGATTCTGTACTTTGCTGAATTCCAAACACATGAATCTTCCACCTGGTTTCAAAACACGATAGGCCTCTTGCAGCACCTGGTAAGCAGAAAACGCAGGTAGTCAGTGCCAGAGGCTTCCGCATAGATAATCTTTTACTCCATCAGGTAGAAGAGAAAGAAACTTTACAGAAATTTTGTACACAACAGATAAGATGCAGTAAAACTATTTTAAGGAACTTTCTAATTAAGGAAATAAACTTCTTGGCCTTTCTTTATTTCAACTTTAAAATAGGCACAGCATTTCTATTTAGTGAGAGATAGCAGACAAGGAAAGTAATGGGCAGCAGCTTCTCCATCAGAATTGATCATAAATTGGTTTCAATAATACACTATATCAACTTACGTGATCAATATGAGTGACATTTCTAATTCCAAAAGCAATTGTATAAACATCAAACTTGTCATCGTCAAACGGCAGCTCTTCTGCATTTCCCACCACCCAGGACAGACCTGTGGGGGAGAAACAGTATTCCTATGAACCAAATATACTATAGTTAATTCCGCAAAAATGAAATAAACAAGGATTGCCATTCTGAGTGCTAGTTGGTGTTGGACATGACTCTGGGCATGAAGTGACAAAAGCATCAAGTTCACCAGAAGAATACCAATTTGGGACAACGTTAAAAATCACAACACCAGGATATAGTCCAACAGGTTTATTTGGAAGCACTAGCTTTTGAAGCACTGCTTCATCAGTTGGTTGTGGAGCAGAATCGTAAGACACAGAATTTATTGCAGAGTCATGGAATGTAATATTAAACCAATTTAGCTTCAGTCTTTCATCTTTTAGAATGACCATGTTAGTTTTGGTTCCTTCATATGTAAATCCCAGAACTATTTAAAAGTTACATTCTCAAGATAGCTTTAACAACAGCTCAGCTCAGATAATGCATTGAAGGTGTGAGGTTAAAGTCTGTGTCTCAATGTTAGGCCAGACTGATTCTATTTCTAAAGTGGAATTTACAGAATCTTACATGGATTTATGTAGTTTTTGAACAAAATAAATGTAATTCTGCAAGTACAAATTCATACTTACTTGCAGAATTACATTTTATTTTGCTCAAAAACTGCATAAACCCATGTAAGATTCTGTAAACCCCACTTCATAAATAGAAGTATCTATAAATTCTGTGTCTTACAATTCTGCGCCACAACCACCCAATGAAGAAGCAACACTTCGAAAGCTAGTGCTTCCAAATAAACCTGTTGGACTATAACCTGGTATTGTGTAATTTTTAACTTTGTTCAACCCAGTCCAACATCAGCACCTCCAAAATCAGGACTACCAACTTATGAGAAATACTGAAGAATAATTATAAGCTCAGCATGAATTAGAGATTTTAGGAGTAGAGGGCAGAATTTTTTCTGATGTGGGAAAAGTGGAAGTTAACTGTTGTGCTTACATGATTAAGCATGCAAATGAAAGGCAGTTTTAAACAAGGATGCTCTCTTGTTATTACAAGCTTGCAAAATCAAAAATATTGCAAAATGAAATGTGTATTCAATCCAACACAATCTGATCCAGACTGCCTTTCAGCTATTTACAGCTTACATTGATGTGACACCTTTTGTGGAGAAAATTATGTCAATGAACTTCACATCGATGCCGAGCAAAAGGGAGATATTAGGAGGGACCAATCAAAGCTTCACCCCAGAGGATGATCCACAAGGAGACAAAGGTGGTGGGATGAAGTGGTTTAGACACTGGTGAGATTTCCTGACTTGGAGCTCCTTATCAGTCTTTCTAAGTCCTTCATTAGATGATGCAGTCACAATATCTAATAATATTGTAGTCATCTTGCTACGTGGGGAATTTGGACTCTCAAAAGCCCTTACATTATTCCCTTTTTCAATTATGAGTAACCTTTTTGAACTGCTGCAATCCATACTCCAAAGCTCCATGTACCTGGGTAACATCACCTTATTATCAGTTCCAGATTTCTCTGTTCACATTTATTCCTTCAGTCCTGCTCTGCACTATCATTTGGGTCTTCTAACTCCAGATTTAATAAGTAACACCTTATTGGAACAGTTAAAAGACCAGTTGAATAGACTGAGAAAAATGGAATCCTTTACTATAATCGCTTATATACTTGCATGCTTTCATATCTTTTTTCAAATACATCAACATCAGAACTGTTTGTGGAGGTTCCTATTAGCTTTACAAATCACATGTAAGAGCTGAGGAAATGTTCCATGTTTTAAGTAATACCTACCTTCAGAATAGTTCAACTGTTCTGCTTTTTGCCTCCCAACTTTTAACATTTCCTTATTGATATCACAGATGACTGCCTTTGATCCCAAATCAGAATCGGATTTATTCTGCTGTTGATAGAAGTCACTGATTTGTTGCCATGATGGGCTCTGGTTAGATTTTACTGCTTGTCGACTCTGTCTTTCCTGCTGCATTCTTACATAATCCATGAACCTAAAGGCTATATCCCCTGCAGAAATACAAATAAATTTCACATTTTATTTAAATCAGTTTTTATTACAGATAAGAAACAATCCATTTTTGCAGAGTCATGTAAACCTAGAAAGTACCAGTCTCAGACACCAGCTTGTGCAAATGATAATCAGGATATGACCATTTTTTTCCAGCACTTGTCTACTGGGATAATATGATGATGGAAAGAGGAAAGAAAAGCCAATGCCAATAATTTTTCACTATCAGAACGATGGATTGACTTGGGCTTTGGGAGGTTTGCTTCCTGACACTACCAACTCACCTGAGAAATAACTAGGTATCAAACCAAGAATGTACACTCCAGCAAGAGTTAGCGCATTAGAAAGTGAAATGTGTTGCTTTTGATATGGTTTTAAAACATTCAACATGTTTTACTTAGACCAGTGATCAGTCATTCTCATTATACTGGCAAATTCAATATCAGTGTGACGTTGGTGATAACAAAATGTTAACTTTGTTTCATATCCAGAATATAAAATGATTAAAAGAATGGCTAACAAGAGGAATGAAACTGGTCTTAGTTTCTGAAAAAACAAAATCACTGCTAACCTCAGTCAATTTACCAGTCAAAATGTTTTAAAAAAATTGGAATGAAGCCTTTATCTCAGAAAGAATCTCATCCTCTCACACTGTGCAAATAAACTGTGGAGTAGCAAGGTTTGACTCCCTTTCCCCTCAAAGCTCAAGCAGTAATGGGCCTCTGTTGAGACTGTAGTGATCCTGGCTGGGAAGGGAACATTGAGACTTCTTGTTTCTGATCAGTATCCTTTCTGGGAAGCATAACGAAAAGAGCTCTATGCTTCTAAAATCAAGAAGGGGAAAGAGAAAAGAAATCTGGGGATTTCTAGCTTTCTTACAACTATGTAATATGCATGTCAACTAGAACTACATAATAAAACATTTCATCATTTGGGTGAAAGTGAAAAGTTTACAACAGTACAATATGCATGGGTACACCCCATTCCACAATATTTTGCAACTTCTAAACAGATCTGTTAATAAACAATGATTCACTTGCACAAAGTACTCAAGCGATAATTGCCAAGAATTCCTATATCATTTCACTAAGTGGGGAACCATTCAAAATAAACTCAATAAAGCAAAAGATTTTGAGGAGAAAGCGATGTGATATCACTTTGATAGGTTGAATGCAGCTATATTTGCTGCTTAATTTAAACAAAGATATTTGTAGAATTTTAATCTGCCTCAATACAGAAAAACAGTAGTGAAATAAAAATACAAAAAGTTAAAAAAGCAACAAAAATTATTTGTTAAACTATGAATCTAAATATGTATTCCATTTGACTCAAACATTTGTTCAATACAATGGTTTTTGATTGTGGAGAAAAGAGAAAGCACAATTATGGATTTGGAAGGCAATACCAACTGCTGCTTACATCCACTTTATACAGCATTGTTAATGTGGTAAAATGTCCCATGGTGCTTCACAAGAGAACTGGCAAACTAAAGCTGACTGAGCCACAAAGTGGTTGGTTTTATGGAACATCTTGGAAAGGAGGAAAGAGATGCAGAGAGAGGTTTAAGGAGGTTGAGGCAGACTTAGGGTTGAAACAGTTAAAAATCCATTTGCTGATGGTAGAACAGTTAAAATCAGGGCTCAAGAGGCCAGAGTTGGAGGGCTGTAGATAGCTTAGAGGTTTGTGGGATCAGAAAGGATTACAGTGATAAGGTGGGGTGAGACTATGAAGGGACTGAAGGCGAAGACAAGAACTTTAAAATCAAGGCACTACTGACCTATAATATTGTAGGTCAGCAAGAATAGGATGATGGGGAAGTGGGATTTGTTGTCAATTATGATGGGAGCAAGAGTCTCGAATGAACTCAATGAGTTTGTGGAAGATGCAACGCAAGTCAACGATGCACTGGAAAACTCAAGGCAAGAGCTAAAGGCATAGTTGAGGGTTTCAGCAACAGGTGAATGGATTCACGGATAGAGTGCAGTGACTTTATGAAGGTGGAATTGTGGCCCTGGTGACGGGATAGATTTGTTATCCAAGACTCAACACTGATCCAAAGCTCAACTGATCACTATAGCGAAAAATGTTGACATTCCCTTTTTCATTTCAAGGAATCGCAGAAGTCTTATGGTGCAGAAAGAATCCACTCAGCCCACCATGCTTGCATCAGTTCTTCAAATGAGCATCATTACTGAGTGCCAATCTCCTGGTTCTTTCATATATCCCAGCACATTGTTTCTTTCCAAATAATCGTTCAAAGTTGGCTTGAATCTAACCACCATCCCATGACATTCAATGACAGTACCATTACTGAATCGACACTATTATTATGAAGTTAAAGGCATGTACTGTACCTTTAAGAGAGTGTGAATGTTGTTCTGAACTGAGGGTTGACAAGCATCTAATGACTAGATAGCAGTCTCAGAGTGTATTGGAAAATTGAAAGTATGTAATATTTGGTTGTGAAATGGATACCTGAGTTGATTGCTGTTTTGAGAACAATTTGAGTTTAACCAGTTTAAATTATGCCCCAGGATACTAAAACTGATTGAGTTTGAATTTATTGTTTTGCCAACATTGAACCAATGAGACGATCAGACGTTGGGGATATAAAAATGCAGTCATTTTGAAAATTAGACAGAGCAACTTTCATCAACGCAGATCCAAGAAATTAGGAAACATTCTCATCAATGGTACCTTTTCATAGGTAACATATTCACAGTAAAAAGAAAGACGACAACCCAGGGAGATCTTCAGCCGGAAAAAGGCAGACACTGAAGAGAACAGCTGCTCTTTGGTTTTGATATTAAGTTGTAATTTTAATAAGTGTTTTATTGGAACAGTATATTGTTATAGAGTTGGATGCAGATAATAAGCAATTGAGAGAGAGGGAGGCTTAGACTTGTGAATAGTTGTTTAATGTTCACTTTTAGAGTATAAAAAAAAGATGTTATTTTCTTTAAATAGTGGAATTTGGGAAGTACTCTGTCACTCATACTTTAACAGATTACGAGCTTTTCTAGGTGTTTAGTTTAATTAACAGAAGGGTTCATTGCCGTGTCGTAAGACTATCAACATTCTGGATTTACCACTGGCCAGAAACGCAACTGGACTCGCCACATAAATACTGTGGCTACAAGAGCAGGTCAGAGGATAGAGTAATTCACCTCCTGACTCCCCAAAGCCTGTCCACATCTACAAGGCACAAGTTAGAAAGATGATGAAATACTCCTCACTTGCATGGATAAGTGCAGACCCAATAACACTCAAGAACTTCAACACTTCTTGATGAAGGGCTCATGCTGAAGCATTGACTCTTCTGCTCCTCAGATTCCATCAGACCTGCTGCGCTTTTCCAACACCACCCTTTTTGATTCTGACCTTCAGGACAAAGCTTGAATGGCACCAAATCCACAAACATCCACTCTCTCCGGCGTGGAGGCTTAGTAGTAGCATATACTACCTATATGACACTCTGCAAAAATTTACTGAGGCTCCTTCGACAGCACCTTCCAAACCCACTACCACTTAGAAAGAAAAACAGCAGATACATGGGAACACTGCCACATGCAAGGTTCCCTCCAAGCCACTCACCACACCGATTTGCAAATATATCACTGTTCCTTCATGGTCGCTGGGTTAAAATCTTGAAATTACCTTTCTAATAGCATAGTTAGTCCAACTTCGGCCCATGGACTGCAGTGTTTCAAGAAGGCAGCCCACCATCACTTCCTCAAGGACAGGGAGGAATGGCCAATAAATTCTGGCCCAGCCTACGTTACAGACATCTCGTGATTTATTTTTTAAGTGCCTAAATTGAACCCACCTCTATTAGGTTTCCAGGTAGTGCATTCCAGACCTCAACTACTCACGGAGTGAAAAAGATTTTCTCATATCAATCTCGATCAATCAATATTAATCAATTTAAATCTATGCCCTCTCATTTTTGTTCCTTTTACAAGCGGGAACAGTTTCTTCCCCATCTACTCTACCCAGCCCAGTCATGATTTTGGAAACAGATGTCCATGGTGACTCAATGGTTAGCACTGCTGCCTCACAGCGCCAGGGACCTGGGATCAATTCCCACCTCGGGCAACTGTCTGTATGGACGCCGCACATTCTCCCTGCTTCTGCATGGGTTTCCTCCGGGTGCTCCAGTTTCCTCCCAAAATCCAAAGATGTGCAGATCAAGTGAATTGGTCACGCTAAATTGCCCAGAGTGTTCGGTATCCTAGTCAGGGGTAAACGTAGGGGTCTGGGTGGGTTACACTTCGGAGGGTCATTGTGGATTTGTTGGGCTGAAGGGCCTGTTTCCACATTGTAGGGAATCTAATCTAAAGTTCTCTCAACTTCATTAGTCTATTCTCATAATAAAGTTTATTATAACTAGAACCATTCTTATAAATCACTTGTGCATTTCTCCAACACATTCTCATCCACTCTATATTGCAGTGCCCAGAACTGCACACAATATTCTGGCTAAGGTCTAACAGATGTCTGATACAAGTTGATCACCTCCTTACTCTTGTACTCGATACAGCATTCTCTGCTTTATTAAGAAGGGTATGTTTTACTTACTGCTCTCTTTACCTGTCCTACCACCTTCAATGATCGATGAACATGTACACCCAGGTTCAGTAGCTCCTGCATTTAGAACTCTTCTCCTTATTTAAGATGATCTGTCCCTGTTTCTCCAATCAAATGCATGACCTCACATTTCTCTGCACTGAACCTCATCTGCCACCTATTTGCCCTCTCCCAACTTGACTTTTTCCTTTGAAGTTTACATTGCCCTCCACACAGTTTACAATCCTTCCAAGTTTCATTTCAGCTGCAAACTTTGAAATTATCAAGATTTAGATCACTAATCAAAATCAGGAAGAGCAAGCATCCCAATACAGACACTTGGGGAAATTCACGAGAAATCTTTCTTCAGCCTAATAAATAATTATTGACCATTAACTAGTTTCTTATCACCCAGCCAATTTTGTGTCCACATTGCTACAGTTTTATTCCAAGGTCTATATTTTCTTCAAATTTGTTATGTGGCACTGTGTCAACGCCTCACTCCATACCAACAGCATTTATCTCAGTGAGCCTGTTACCTCAACCTCAAATTTAACACATCAAAAACTCAAACATTTTCAGAGTTAGGTAAATCAAAAGGGAGAATGATCAGGAATGCAGGAACCAGAAAATGTTTACATACCCATCATAGGAGTATATGGAATAATTATTGTACCTGTTCCTCCAGCCACATCAAGCAGCTTTGTTCCAGGCAGTGGGTTCATCATACGAATCAGTGCATCTTTCCATAACCTGTGAATGCCGAGGCTCATGGCGTCGTTCATTATATCATAATTTTTGGCAACATTTTTAAATACTTTGTAAACTGTAACAAGAAATAAAAAAATTATTCTACAAAAACCACCATACATACAAGTTCAACTAAGTTGTATGCGAGTCCCTATCAGGACTGAAAGAAAATCCTGTATTCAAAGCTGGCAAATGTCAAAGACAAAAGTCAAAGGGTGGCTCAGTGGTTAGCACTGCTGCCTCACCCTCTGGTTTGATTCCACCCTCTGGTTACTGTCTGTGTGGAGTGCGCATATTTTCTTTTTTATTCCAGGTGCTTTGGTTTCCTTACACAATCCAAAGATGTGTAGATTAGGTGGATTGGCCATGTCAAATTTCCCATTGTATCCAGTGATGTGCAGGCTAGGTGTATTAGCCATAGGAAATGCAGGGTTACAGGGATAGGGAAGTGGTGGGGCACTCTTCAGAGGAGTGGTGTTGACTCAATGGGCCCAATGGCCTGCTTCCACACTGTAGGTGTTCTATGAGAAAAGAATTCTGTGAAAAGGATCTTGTGAAAAGGATCCTACTTCATTCCAAACAATCATTCACTGAAATTTTGGTTTGTGTCTCATAGCCAATTTTGCATAACTGCCAATTATTCCTTGTATTCTACAGATTTTGCAAACAAGTTTATTACATGCTACTTTGTCAAACACCTTATTGAAAGTTCACATATAGGCTCTTTATCCTTAACTCTAAGCCAGGAGACCTCAGATTGAGTTCCACCTTCTCTAAAAGTGTGTAATAGCATCCAAATAGGTTGATTGGAAAGTTTCTACAGATAGATAAAGCAATGAAGAGTGAAAATCCACACTCACATCAACTGTATTACACATCAACTCTCTCCGTTATTTGAACAAAAGCACTTAAATTAGTCAGATGTGATTTACTTTTTTCCAGTTCAGGATAGCTTTTGTTTATTAATCTAAGTTTGTCAAAATGACAATTACATCTTGCATTCGCGTCTCTGGATGTTTCATTGCCATTAACACTAGGTTAACTGGTCTTTAATTGACTGTTTTGAACAGGGTTGTATAACATTTGCAGCCATCCAGACACCTAACACCAATTGTGTATATCCAAGAATTGAAATATTGTTGGTACAGCAGACAGTATTTCCACTCTTACCTCCTTCAGCAACCCAAGAACCCATCTGTCCCAGACAATTTATCTACTCTGAGCACTGTCAACAATTTTGTATCCAACTTATCTACTTTTATCTTTCCCAATTCCTTTACCACTACCTTCTTTATTGTAACAATGGTAGTATTATTTCTAAAATGTGAAGTCAGATGCAAAGTAGTCATACAATGTCAGCATACTCTCTGGTTCCATAAGACAATTTTATTTTTGTAGCATAATTTGCCTTATTTTCCTTTGACTAACCTTTTACACTACTAAATAATAGTATTCCCTTTTAAGTTATCTACAATCTTTTCTCATACTTTTGCATTCTCTTCACTTTCTTTTCAGCTTTCCTCTAAAAAGGAAGAGGACTAATTAGGAATTAAAGGGGATTTAGGCACAGAAACAGGTGATATGGCTGAAATACGAAATCAGTACCTTGCATCTATCTTTACCAAGGAAGATGATGCTAGCAAATCATAATGAAAGAGGAGGTAGTTGAGATAATTGACGACCTAAAAATAGACACAAAAAGTGTTGGAAATGCTGGCTGGACTTTAAGTCACCAACATCTGATCAGATTCTCTGCAGGTTAATGATTGAAGTAAGGCTGGAAATTGCAGATGCTCTGGCCTTATCTTCCAACCGCCTGTAGATGGTGGAGTGGTGCCAGAGAATGGCCTGTTTCCACACTGTAGGGATTTTATGATGAGCTATGATGATTGACAAACTGCAAACGTTGCACCATTCTTCAATAAAAAGGTTATAAAGGACACGTCCAGCAATTATAGACTGGTCAGTTTAACTTCATTGATAAAGGAGTTCTTGGGGGAAAGAAAAATCAGGACAAAATTCTTAAATCCACATTTGTTTAAGTGTTTAAGGAAAGTCACAATGAATTTGGCAATGGCAATTGTTTCACTAACTTAGTTGAGTTTGTTGTTTTAAATGGAGAGCGCTGATGAGAGAGATGTGGGCTTCTGAATAGGCATTTGATAAAATGACAGGCTTATGAGCAAAGTTAACACCCATGGAATAAGAGAGACTGTACCAGTATAGTTAAGTGACAGGAAACACTGTAGTGAATGGTTTTTGTTCAGACTGGAGGAAGATGAATTACAGCAGTTGCACAGAGGTCATGACTAGAGCCACTTCCTTCTCTAGCAATCTAGTTCATCAATTGCCCAGGTCACAATTTCAAAATTTGCAGACGACTTGGAAATATTGTCAAATGTGAGGAGGATTATGATAATTCATCAAGAGGACACAAACTGATGGGCAGATGAAATTCAATGAAGAACATGAAGTGAAGAGCATGATGTTAAGGCAAAAAAAAATTTCAGAGATAGGACTGAATAAGATCACAAAGAGACTGGAAAATGAGGATGAGAACTTTAAAGATCAAGTCACTTCTTGACCAGGAGGCAATGTAAGTTATGAGCTAAGGATTGATAAGTGAATGGGACATGGTAAGAGTTAAGACATCAGTAGAATTTTGGATGACCTCAGATTTTTGAAGGACAGAATACTACAGCCAGATAAGAATAGCTTGGAATACTAAAACTCAGAAATAGCAAGGGCATTGAAGAAGTTTTCAGCAAGAGTTGAGGCAGGAGCAAAATCAGGTGGCAGTATCACAGAAGAAATAGGCTTAGTGAAGTAGGTGGTCTAAAACACATCTCAGAGTCAATTATGACACCAAGGTGGCCAACTGTGTGTTTCAATTTCTGATAGCTGCTAAGGAAAGGGAAGGTGTCAGGAGCTACGTCTAGAAATTGCAGCAGGGACCAAAGACAAAAGTTTCTGTCTTCCTAATATTTAATAGGAGAAAATATCTGGTAATACGAGATATCATATAAGCAGGCTGACAATTTAGCACCAGTGGAAGAATCAAGAGATCTCAAGGGCAACACAGTGGTTAGCACTGCTGCCTGACAACACCAGGGATCTGGGTTTGATTCTCGCCTTGACTGTCTATATGGAGTTTGCATGCTCTCCCCGACTTGCATGGGTTTCCACTGGATGCTCCAGTTTCTTCCCACAGTCCAAAGATGAGCAGGTTAAGTGGATTGGCCATACCAAATTGTCTGTAGTCTCCAAGGGTGTGTGGGCGAGGTGGTTTAACAACTAGGAGTGTGGTTATAGGACTAAGTGGGATGGCTCTGTGGAGGGTTCGTGCAGAGACTATCGGTCAAATCGCTTCTTTCCGCACTGTGGGGTTCTATGGGGAGGTAGAGGTAAGAGTCATCAAGTACATGTGAAAAGTAATAGCGTGTGCTCAAATGCTCAACTAAAATCCAACACTTCCCACATGACATAAGGAGGGACATAACTGAGAGTGAACAGGAAGACAAAGACAATTCGGGTATCGGGCTCCTAATTAATATGCCCTTTACCAACCTGAGGTCAACTGCATGTCAGCAGTGTTTAGCTCAGCGAAGTCATTTCAGAGCAGCTCACTGGAGCTTTGGGATTTCCTGGTTTCTATGGCTCGGCTACTCACAGTTATGGATCCCTTAACAGGAGGAAAGTCAAGGGTCTTCCCAGGTTCACCCAAACCTCCCAAACCCCAGTCCGCCTGAGCCTGCCCACACTCGCACCTTTCTCCGCCTTTTCCGACTCGGACACGTTCTCGAAGCCGAAATGAGTTTGCTTTTCCTCGGCTCGAGCGGAACGAGCTCTCACAAAAACGGGAGCCACAAGATTCCGGCGACAAATAAAGAGCCCGACTGGAAGTGACCCCAGTAACCGACAGACAGCCATCTTGTTTCTGACCCCCCCCCCTCCCGTTCCCGTGTATCTGGTTTCCGCTTCCGGGGCCAGGCAGCAAGTGGGTCATGAGTCAGCTGGGAGTTGATGGCAGTTACTGCTTTCGAATCAAACAATACTCTGTTGTACCAAAAGACCCTAATATCCAGTAAATGCGAGCACTGAGATCTTAAAACAAGTGCCCAGACTACTTAAATAATTGAGTCTGTATTTATTTTGTAGTAATGAGAGACATGGAGACCACCTCCCAGAAAATACAAAGTTCACTCATGGAATGCGAGAATTGTTGGCTGGGACAGCATTTATTGCCCATCCATAGTTTCCTTTGGGAAGATAGTTGTGAGCTGCCGTCTTATTAAAGTCCATTTGGTGTAGATACACCGAGAATACTGTTAGGGAGTGTGTTCCAGAACTTTGACCAGCAATCCTGAAGGAACAGCAATATACTTCCAAGTCACGATGGCGAGTGGCTTGGAGGGAACTTGTAGGTGGCGGTGTTTCCATGTATCTGCTGCCTGTGTCCTTCTTGATGGAAGTCATCACAGATTTATAAGATGTTGTCTAAGGAGCCTTGATGAATTTCTGCAGTGCACCTTATTGATTGTACACAGCTGTTGGATGGAGTAATTCTTTGTGGATGTGGTACCAATCAAATGATTGCTGCTTTATCCTGGATCGTGTTGAACTTTTTGAGTGTTGTAGCTGCACGCTTCCAGACAGAAGAAGTGTTCCATCACATTCTTGACATCCCTTATAGATGATGGACTGACTTTGGGAGCCTGGAGGTGAGTTACTCATTGCAAGATTCCTAACCTCTGACAGGTTCTTGTAGCCACAATACTTATATGACTTCACCTGCACATCCACCAATGTCATTTATTGTATCCATTGCTCCCGATGTAGTCTCCTCTACATTGGGGAGTCTGGACGCCTCCTCGCAGAGTGCTTTAGGGAAAATCTCCAGGACACCCGCACCTATCAACCCCACCGCCCCGTGGTCCAACATTTCAACTCCCCTCCCACTGTGCCAAGGACATGCAGGTCCTGGGCAGCCTCCACCACCGCTCCCTCACCACCTGACACCTGGAGGAAGAATGCCTCATCTTCCGCCTCGGAACACTTCAACCCCAGGGCATCAATGTGGACTTCACCACTTTCCTCGTTTCCCCTCCTCCCCATCTTACCCCATTTCCAACCTTCCAGCCCAGCACTGTCCTCATGACCTGTCCTACCTGACAATCTCCCTTCCCACCTATCCCCTCTGACCTATCACCTCCATCCCCACCCCCCATTCACCTATTGTACTCTTTGCTACCTTCTCACCAGTCTCACCCCCCCCATCTCTCCACCCTGGAGGCTCCCTGCCTCCATTCCTGATAAAGGGTTTTTGCCCAAAACATTGATTTTCCTGCTCCTTGGATGCTGTCTGACCTGCTATGCTTTTCCAACACCACTTTAATCTAAACTCTGGTTTCCAGCGTCTGCAGTCCTCACTTTTGCATACTGATATGACTAGTCCAGCTCGGTCAGTGATAACCTCCAGTGTTGATAGAAGGGAATTCAGTGATAGTGATGCCATTGAATGTCAGGGGCGATGGTTAAATTCTCTTTTGAAATAGAATTTAGAACATAAAACAGTACAGCACAGGACAGGCCCTTCAGCCCTCGATGTTGTGCTGACCTTTTATCCTACTCGAAGATCAAACTAATCTACATACCTTTCATTTTACTATCATCATGTGCATATCCAAGAGTTACTTAAATATGCCTAATGTATCTGACTCTACTACCATTGCTGGCAGTGCATTCCACGCACTCACCACTCTCTGTGTAAAGAACCTGCCTCTGAAATCTTCCCCTAAACCTTCCACTAATCACCTTAAAATTATGCCCCCCTTGTGATAGCCATTTCTGCCCTGGGAAAATGTCTCTGGTTATCCACTCTATCTATCCCTCTCCTCATCTTGAATACCTCTATCAAGGCACCTCTAATTCTTCATTGCTCCAATGAGAATATCCCTAGCTCCCTCAACCTTTCTTCATAAGACATGCCCTGCAGTTCAGGCAGCATCTACACTACACCCTCTCTAAAGCTTCTACATGAGGTGACCAGAACTGAACACAATATTCCAAGTATGGTCTAACTAGGGCTTTATGGAGCTATAGCATAACCTCCAGCTCTTAAACTTAATCCCCCTGCTAATGAAAGCCAACCCACCTTCTTAACAAACAGTCGGAGAAATTTGCCCAATAGGTTAGAGATCACAAAACACAGCTCGAAGTGAAATTGACAAACAGTTTATTGCAAACTATATCGCTGGAAGAGAAAGCAGACCAGCTGACACAGAACTGACAGTCTGTACAGGTAGATCAGATTTCTCTTCCCAGAGCTGAGGATGAGACCAGTTTTCTAGTAATATTGCACAATGACACTGATTAAGAAATGGGAAACTACAATGTATCTGGAAGTGGAATAATCTAATTGCAAGGAAGCTAATTAGAAAACAGTTATCGGAGGAATGTCCTGTTCCTTCACACAATGCAACATCCTGACAATATCGACCGGTTCCATTCCTCTTCACAGGTAGGAGTTAATGTCTCCTCTGAAGTGTTGAGGTGCTTCCATTGTCCTGTTCCTGGAGCATGTCCTTGCTGGGAGCTTAAAGTGTATTCCCTTGTCTGCGTGCTGTCTGATTCGGCTTGTGAGCTGCTTGGGAATTCTGGGTGTTTTGGTACAGTTTAGCCAATTTTGCTTTTGTGGGTCTATCATGCGTTAGCAAATCTTTTCCCACAATTCCCCCATTTTTTGTTTTGCTTAGGGGAGGGACAAGAAGGGGGCAATGTTGCTGGAGCCAGGGGGATTGTTGGGTGAGGGGGGGGCGGGGGGGTCCGTATCGGACAGTTGGCTCTCAGTATCCGAGTCTCGCTCAGCAGTGCCAATGCCAGGGGCAGGGATGTTCCGCCAGTGGATCTGTGCTAGCTGAGTGGTGGAGGGAGCAGAGGGTAACAAGATTGCACATAGGCTTGAGCAGCACACTCGGATGGCCATGGCTTGCGCTATAAGGCCAGCAATGAGGGCTATCAATCCCTGTAGTAGGGCTGTGCCCCGTGACCCCAGCCAGGAGGCAGCCCAGTCCCATAAGTCCCTGTGGGAGTTCTGATCATGCAGGACAGAAGCTGCCTGCTGGATATGTTGAGCCAGGTCTGTGTTGTTTTCACTGGGGTCAGGAATGTAAGTGCAGCAGTCAGCACCAATAAGGGCACGTGTGTCCCCTTTCGCAGCGAGCAGGTAATCCAGGGCCATCCTGTTCTGCAGAGCCACAGTACGGATGGTAACAGCCTCTGCATTCAGCTGGGCGAGTGCTTCTGCTGTGGAGTTTGCCACCTCCTCCAGTGTGGCGGCGAGTTTGTGGGCTTCTACCTGTAACCGCAGGGTTGCAGAGTGGGGTGATATCAGTTAGAGACCTGCTTTAATGGCAGCAAGGGCTCGTCTGCTGTGGGTCATGGGCATACCCGACATAGCAGCTCCCAGTCCAGGATAACGGCAACCAGGGTTGGCTTTGTGGCCACAGATAAAATAGGTGCCGTTGTAGGGTCGGAGATGGCGGGTCTGGATCCCTGTCAGATGGTGAGGGAGGCGGTGTTCTGGCTGGTCCTGTTGAGGACCTGTAGGTTTAAAATGCTGCCTTCTGCAGCGGATCGGCATGCTGCGGGAGTTAGGACTAGGGAGTCAGTGCACTGGCTACAGCCAGCCTCCCATCTGAATGGCTGTATGCTTTTTAAACAGATGGATCCCATAGATGGCCCTTGTGTGTTAGTGTCAGCAATAGTCAGGGCTGGGGGCTCATGGGAGAGGTTGTAGGCCGGGTAAAACCACCCTGTAAATTTCACCAGGTGGTACCCTGCCGAACTCCAGCGGGCTGGGCTGTTGTCCCCGTAGTTGGCCATGGCAAGTGTGGTTAGTTCAGGGACCTAGCTGGGTCTAGCCACCGTTCCGCCATGTCAGAGGTATTTAATGGGATTGAGGCTAAAGGAATGCCTCCGTGAGAGTGGTCAGGGACCAAGTGCAGACCCAGCAGCGGGTCTGATTAAATCTCTGGGCATACCCATGGGCCATTTTGAGGAAGGTATTGGCCCGTAAGTCACGGTGGGTTATGAAATGTCCTGCCCCTTGTCCCTGTTTACCAGCAAGCCACAGTGTGACGGTCAGATAGCTCAGGCCGAGAGTGCTGATGGCGATGGCTGCCACAAGCAGCTGGATCCATCCTCGGGGGGAGGGGGGTTGGAGTGGTGTCTTCCTCTGTGTGGTCCCTGTTCATAGGTTGTGGACCCCTCTTGCAGTGGGTGGCATGTGCCCATTGGGGCCGTCCTTCCAGTTTCATAGCAGTCCAGGTCGTTGTTAGGATCAGATATGGACCTTTCCACCTTGTTCTTGCAATTTACGTATTTACCATGCCTTTTCTGGGCACTCTTGTTCATTTTCAGCCCCAGACCTTCCTCAACACATGGTTGGGGTTGCCCAGCTCCCACAGCTGGCATCTCCCAGCAGACGGTTGATGTCTGTGCCCCCATGGTGTCCTGGATGTCTTGGGATGACTTCTAAGTTTAGGTTTCGAGGAAAAAACACAGCGATAGAGAGCTAACGGAATACAGGTAGTGAGTGATTGACAGGTTAGGCAATAAAAGTTACTTAAGCCAGTCATCGCTGACCGCAAACAAACACGTAAGCGCTGAACAAACACAGTCAGGTGGGAGAACTGAAATTGACAAAGCAAGCACTCATAAGCACAGAAAAAGCAGACACACCCAAAATAAATACTTAGAAACCACAGGACAGGACAACATAGCTGGGCCCAAGTCAATTTTGTTTGAGCTGTGGATCTGTCAGTAGTAAAGCGAGAATTTGATGAGCAGTCTCTCCACGTATTGTGGTAAAAACAATGACTGCAGATGCTGGAAACCAGATTCTGGACCAGTGGTGCTGGAAGAGCACAGCAATTCAGGCAGCATCCGACGAGCAGCAAAATCGATGTTTCGGGCAAAAGCCCTGTGATGAAGGGCTTTTGCCCGAAACGTCGATTTTGCTGCTCGTCGGATGCTGCCTGAATTGCTGTGCTCTTCCAGCACCACTGATCCAGAATCTCCACGTATTGTGCCTAACTTTCTCTGCCCGACCGTCTTTCTCCTGGCTAGAACAGGTTCGTGACAGAAATCCTGGCTCAAGGTGGATCATGCGTGGGCAAAATTAAGGTTTGTTGCAAATATTTCAGTAATTAACTTAGCACAGGTGAGAACTTCCACAAGCCCAGTCCACGCTGTTTAGTACCGAATTATCGGCTGCCAGTTAACTTACTTTCCCACCAGAAGACTTCTACAGGCCCAGACATGGTAGCTTAAATGTCAGTTAACAATTTGAGCCAAGTGCCCACTTGCACAGGCCAGAGTCACTACTCAATTTCCCAAATGAAGTAGCTGACGCCAATTCATTGCAAATCAGAAATGTGACCACCCTCCGCAGTCGTCCAGCCATTCTCTGGTCTGACCTCCAGGCAGGGCTGGCCGCTAGGTACGAATCGGGTTAAATTTAAAATGTGAGGTTCGCTTACCCTGTTGAGAGAGGAAAAAAAGGGCCTACCGACTAACGCCAAACTGTCAGAGAAATTTGCCCAATAGGCTAGAGATCACAAAACACAGCTCGAAGTGAAATTGACAAACAGTTTATTGCAAATGATATCGCTGGAAGAGAAACAGACCAGCTGACACAGAACTGACAATCTGTGCAGGTAGATCAGATTTCTCTTCCCAGAGCTGAGGATGAGACCAGTTTTCTAGTAATGCTGCACAATGACACATTGTAGTTTCCCATTTCTTAATCGGTATCTGGAAATGGGAGTAATCTAGGTTCAAGGATGCTAATTGGAAAACAGTTATCGGATGTATGTCCTGTTCCTTCACACAATGCAACATCCTGATAGTATCGACAGTTCCATTCCTCTTCACAGGTAGGTGTTAATGTCTCCTCTGAAGTGTTGAGGTACTTCCATTGTCCTGTTCCTGGAGTGTGTCCTTGCTGGTGCCTCTCTGTCTGACCTGCTCTTTGCGTGGCTTTGGTATTGCTGGGTTGTGAAACTGCCCTTGGGACTTTGAGATATCTGTGGTGCTCTGTCATTGATCGTGGGAGCTTAAAGTGTATTCCCTTGTCTGCATGCTGTCTAATTCGGATTGTGAGCTGCTTGGGAATTCTGGGTGTTTTGGTACAGTTTGGCCAATTTTGCTTTTGCGGGCCTATCGTGGGTTAGCAAATCTTTTCCCACACAACCTTATCAACTTGGATGCCAACTTTGATGGATCTAAGGACATGGACCCCAAGATCCCTCTGTACCTCTACAATGCCAAGAATCCTGCCTTTAACCCTGTAATTTGCACTCAAATTCAACCTTCCAAAATGAATCACTTCACACTTTTTCAGGTTGAACGCTATCTGCCACTTCTCAGCTCAGCTCTGCATTCTGTCAATGTCGTATTGCAACCTACAACAGCCCTCAACATTTTCCAAAACTCCAACCTTCGTGTCCTTGGCAAACTTACTAACCCGCCCTTCTACTTCCTCATCTAAGTCATTTATAAAAATCACAAAGAGCAGAGGTCCTACAACAGATCCCTGCAGAACACCACTTGTTGAATACAGTCATTGTCTGCCATTTGTATGGTGTACATTTATCAGCCCAAACCTCAATATTATCCAGGTCTTGCTCATTTGGTCATGAACTGTTTCATTGTCTGAGGAGTTGTGAATGGTGCTGAACTTTGTACAACCAGTGAGCATCCCATTTTTGATGTTATGAGGGAGTGAAGGTCATTGATGAAGAAGCTGAAGATGGTTGCGCCTAGGATAGTACCCTGAGGAACTCCTTCAGAGATGTCCTGGAGCTGTGATGACTGACCTCCAATCATCACAATATTCTTCCTATATGATAAGTATGACTCCAACCAGTTGAGAGCTTCCCCTGGATTCTCACTGGCTCCAGTTTTGCTGGAACACCTTGATGCTACACTCGGTGATAGGCCTATAGCCTTTGCAGTAGCCAGAAATTCCAACTATTTCTTCATATCACATGCAGAGTTGAATTGGCTGAAGACTGACATCTGTGATGTTGGGGACAGCTGAAGCAGAGTGAGATAGATATGTTTGGCAAGGAAATTGTCCTGCATTGTAGTTTCACCTGATTAACACCTCATTTTTAAATGTACCTGGAGCTGCTTCTGCACACTTCACTGAATCAGGTAGATCCCCTGGCATCATGGTAATTGTAAAGTGGGAGGATAAGCCAGGTCATAAAGTTGTTGAGCCCTTTGAGTTGCTTTTTCTATTTGAAGTTGGTTCCATTCCGCATAGTGCCACACAACATGATGTGAAGGCAGGATTTAGTCTCCATGAGGACAGCGTAGTGTTCACTCTTACTGATACTGTCATTGACAGGCAGTTTGGTGAGGGTGAGATCAAATATGTGTTTTCCTGTTATTATCAGTAGGGCCACAGCACTCAATATGTTAACTTTGTTTTCTCTCTCCAGATGTGGCCACACCTGCTGAGTTTCTCCAGCAATTTCTGTTTATGTTTTAGATCTTCAGCATCCGCTGTCCTTTGTTTCATTTTAAGGTTTTCTTGCCCACCTTTGATCTGCTTCCATAAATTAGATGACATGTCTCCCACATGAATGCCTCCAGAGTCTCCAGCCAGGGATTTAATGGAGAACAGTATCAGGGCAAATGACATCAAGGTGGTGAGTACAAATGAAACAAAAGAAAAGCAGCTTCTGTAATGCAGTAGACCACCTCTCCTGGGAAACAACTGAACCAGAATGGCCCATGTGAAGACTAGCATTGTAATTTGTTTTAGTTTGCTTTAAGGACCCTATATGACAAACTCACAACATCGGTGATGTGCCCACCTACAGCTGCTTAAGTTCCTCCAAGTATCAACAACAGCATAAGCTGTCAGGTCTGTAGACATCTATGCCAACTCTGCATCAAACTTCCAAAACAAGAGTTGATTTACAGAAGGTATTTAAATCACTTACAGCTTACAACCAATGGGAAAAATACCAAGAAGGACCAAGTCTCACATTTTTCTGATGTAGACACAAGAATGCTACCAACCAAATCTGAACATTTGTTACCCAGGGTACAGAATTCAAAATACTCTGCCAAACGGTAGGCATTTGTTGGTTAATCTGTATGATTGAGCTAAATGATAAGATTGAATGTTCTGAATACATTTTGCTGTCCTGAAATGTTAACTTTTTTTCTCTCCACAGAGGCTGCCTGACCTGTTGAGTATTTCCAGCAGTTACCTTTTTTCTGCACGAATTAAGCTGTGTTAATTCTTATTAATCACTGCCAAGGGACCACAAGGGGGCTTGATTTGTCTCATCTGTAAGATTGTTTGGCATTTTGACTCAAGGGCAAGTGTGTTACAAAAACAGAAGTTGCAGGAAAAACTCAGCAGGTCTGGCAGCGTCTATGAAGACAAATCAGAATTAGTGTTTCAGGTCCAGTGACTCTTCCTCAGAACTGCTGTCAGACCTGCTGAGTTTTTCCTGCAACTTCTGTTTTTGTTTCTGATTTCCAGCATTCACAGTTCTTTCGGTTTTTATAAGTGTGTTACAGTTTAGCTGAGACAAAATGAACTAAAAAAGGTCATGAGTGAGCTGGACAATTGGATTACTAAAATAAAATCGAACAACCAGAGTTCCTGGAAATCTGAAAGAAAAATAGAAAATGCTGGAGAAACTCAGTAGGTCTGGCAGCATCTGCAGAGAGAAAGACAGAGTTAAAGTTCCATGTTCAGTGACTCCTTTGTCAGAATGGTCAGAGTTCAAAGATCTGAGAAAGGACCAAAACTATATATTGCCATGCAATTCTTTTTTGTGGAAACTCAAAAACTTTCTTCATATTATTTTTACCATCAGTGGAAATTCAGGAAAGGAAAAGGAGCCACTATAATGTATTATTCAGTATTTTTACATGTGTAAGGGGATTGCAGTTTGTGCTTTAAAAATTATCCTGTGTATTAAATCTCGAAGACTTTTAGATAATGACGCCTAGTGGGACTAGCACTATATGTTTACACAGATGTGTACCTATGTACCAAAATACAAAATATGCTGACAATAAATGATAGGCCATCCAGCAAATGCAAAGAGAAAACACATTTGCTTTAAGGTGGCTGATCTTCTTTAGAACTTGCTTACTTTTCACTTCAATTTAGAGTCGGTGTTTTTACAGTCCAGAAAGAGGCCATCAAACAGCCATCTATTTTAATCTCATTTGCCAACATGACCTGGAGCCTTGAATGCTATGGTATTTCAGGTATTTTCACCTCAACCACTCTTTTAGACAGTGAGCTCCAGATACCCATCATCATCTGGGAGAAAACACTTTTCCTCAAATCTCCTGTCCCTTACCTGCGTACCCTAGTTATTGTCTGCTCTACTAAATGTGTGACCCTCTCTGACCTTTTCACAGCCCATCACCAATAACTGCTTGTAGACATTTTTAATCACAGGGATGAGTTGAAACTTTATTGCTGGAACAGCACAGCAGGTCAGGCAGCATCCAGGGAACAGGAGATTCGACGTTTCGGGCACAGGCCAGGATTCGAAACGTCGAATCTCCTGTTCCCTGGATGCTGCCTGACCTGCTGTGCTGTTCCAGCAATAAAGTTTCAACTTTGATCTCCAGCATCTGCAGACCTCACTTTCTCCTTTAATCACAGGGAGGCAATGGCCTAGTGGTATTATTGCTTGACTTTTAATCCAGAAGCCCAGCATAATTTTCTGGGGACCTGGGTTTGAATCCTACCAGCAGATGGTGGAATTTGAGTTCAATAAAAAAAAATCTGAAATTAAGGGTCGACTGATGACCCTGAAACCATTTCCAATTGTCAGAAAAACCCATGTGGTACACTTATGCCCTTTAGGGAAGGAATTCTGCAGTCGTTACCTAGTCTGGCCTACATGGGACTCCAGATCCACAGCAATGTGGTTGACTCTCAACTGCCCTCTGAAATGGCCTAGCAAGCCACTAAGTTGTATCAAATCACTACAAAGTCACAACAAAGAAATGAAACCGGATGGATCACCTGGCATTGACCTTGGAATCGGTAAAGACAATGGCAAAAAGACAAACAGCCCTGTTGATCATGCAAAGTCCTCCTTACCAATAGTGCTGAAATTGGGAGAGTTGTCTCACAGACTAGTCAAGCAACAGCTTGAATCATACCTTACAGATAACGCCTCAGACACCATCATTACCATCTCTGCATGTGTCCTGTCCCACTGGCAGGACAGACCTAGCAGAGGTGGCAGCATAGTGGTATACAGTTGAGAAGGAGTTGCCCTGGGAGTCCTTGGCATCAATTTCAGACCCCATGAAGTCTCATGGCTTCAGGTTAAACATGGGCAGGGAAACCTCTTATTGGTTACATTGTAAACCTCGTACTGTCCTCCTTAAGTTGATGAATCGGTACTCCTCCATGGTTGTGCAACACTTGGAGGAAGAACTGAGGGTGGGAAGGGCACAAAATATACTCTGGGTGTGGGGTTTCAGTGTCCACCAGCAAGAGTGGCTCGGCAGCAGCATTACTGATTGGGCTGGTCGGGTCCTAAAGGATATAACTGCTATACTGTGTCTGCAGCAAATGGCGAAGGAACCAACATGAGGAAAAAACATCCTTACTAATCTGCCAGCTGCAGAACTATCTGACCATGACAGTATTGGCAAAAGTGACCACCGCACTGTCCTTGTGGAGGTGAAGTACTGCCTTCACGTTGAGAACAACCTCCATCGTGTTGTGTGGCACTGTTACCATGCTAAATGGGACAGACTTCAAACTGATCTTGCAGCTCACGACTGGGCATCCATGAGGCGCTGTGGGCCATCAATAGCAGCAGAACTGTACTCCAGCACATGGCCTGGCATATTCCCCATTCAATCATTACCATCAAGCCAGGGGATCAACCCTGGTTCAATGGAGTGCGCAGGAGGGCATGCTGGAGCAGCATCAGGCATACCTAAAAATGAGGTGTCATCTACCAAACAGGACTACCTGTGTGCCAAACTGCATAAACAGCAAGTGATAAACAGAGCTAAGCGATCCCACAACCAACAGATCAGATCTAAGCTCTGCGGTCCTTCCACATCCCATTGTGAATGGTGGTGGACAATTAAACAACTCACTGGAGGAGGCAGCTCCACAAATATCCCAATCCTCAATGATGGAGGAGCCCAGCCCATTAGTGCAAAAGATAAGGCTGATGCATTTGTAACAATCTTTGGTCAGAAGTGCCAAGTGGATGGTCAATCTCAGGCTCCTCCAGTGGTCCCCAGCATCACAGATACCAGTCTCCAGCAACATGATATCAAGAAATGACTGGATGCCGCAAACGCAATGGGCCCTAATAACATTCCAGCAATAGTACTGAAGATGAGTGCTCCATAACTTGCTGCTCCCCTTGCCAAGCTCTTCCAGTACAGTTACAACACTGGCATCTACCTGACAATGTGGAAAATTGTCCATGCATGTCCTGTACACAAAAAGCCAGACAAATTCAACCCGGCCAATCAACACCCAGTCAATCCACTCTCCATCATTCGTAAAATGATGGAAGGGGTCATCACCAGTGCTATCAAGCAGCATCTGATCAGCAACAACCTGCTCAGTGAAGCCCAGTTTGGGTTTCACCAGAGTCATTCAGCTCCTGATCTCATTACAGCCTTGGTTCAAACATGGACAAAAGAGCTGAATTCCAGAGGTGAGGTGAGAGTGACAGCCCTTGACATCAAGACCGCATTTGACCGAGTATGGCATCAAGAAACCCTGGCAAAATCGGAATCAATGGGTATTGGGGCAACCACTTCGCTGATTAGAGTAATATTTGGCACAAAGGAAGATGGTTGTGGTTGTGGACGTTCAGTCATCTCAGCTCCAGGACATCTCCGCAGGACTCCCTCAGGGTAGTGTCCTAGGCCCAACAATCTTCAGCTGCTTCATCAATGACCTTCCCTTTGTCATAAGGTCAGAAATGGGGATGTTCGCGTGATTGCAGTGTTCGGCACCATTCCTCAGATATTGAAGCAGTCCGTGCTCAAATGCAACAAGATCTGGACAATATCCAGGCTTGGGCCGATAAGTGGCAAGTAACATTTCGTGCCACAAAAATGCCAGACAATGTCCATCACCAATAAGAAACACTCTAACCACCGCCCCTTGACATTCAACAGTATTACCATCACTGAATCCCCCACTGTCAACATTCTTGGGGTTACCGTCGACCAGAAACTCAACTGGACTCCCCAAATAGTCACAGGGACTACAAGAGCAGGTCAGAGACTAGGGATACTGTGGCCAGTAACTCACCTCCTGCCATCCCAAAGTCTATTCACCATCCACAAGGCACAAGTCAGGAGTGTGATGGAATACTTCCCACTTGCCTGGATGGGTGCAGCTCCAACAACATTCAAGAAGCTTAACACCATTCAGGACAAAGCAACCTACTTGATTGGCACCACATCTACAAACATTCAATCCCTCCACCACTGGCACTCAGTAGCAGCAGTGTGTACTATCTACAAGATGAACTGCAGAAATTCACCAAAGATCCTTAGACTACACCTTTCAAACTCACGATCACTTCCATTTGGGAACACCACCACCTGCAAGTTCCCCTCCAAGCCACTCACCATCTTGACTTGGAAATATACTGCCCTTCCTTCATAGTTGTTGGGTCAAAATCCTGGAATTCCCTCCCCACCAGCATTGTGGGTCAACCCACAGCAAGTGGACTGTAGCAGTTCAAGAAGGTAGTTCATTACCTTCTCAAGGGCAAATAGAGATGGGCTATCAATGCTTGCCGAGAGTGATGCTTAAACCCCACAAATGAATAACACAAAACCCTGAATTGTTGCACCTGGATTGAGACTTGAACCGCGGACTCCAGCCTCTGGAATTAGTAATACTACCTCTACACCACCAGACCCTTTACGTGGTTGTGATGTGGCGGAAGCAGGAGACTGCTGTGACTGAGAATCACGTGACCAACGGGAACAGATGCGCTGAGGAAGGCTCACCATGATTGGCGGAACGTGGAGCAAAGACTACAATTCCCGGCAGTACTGCGTGCAGAGGACGCATGCGCGGCGGCTCCAGGGTCTATAAAAGCACCTGCATCCGGGTGCTCCGGTTCCTTCCTGGCGACTCGTCGCCATTGCTTCACGGACTGGGAGCGGTGCTGGACTGCTGAAGCTCGGCCTTTACAAACCCATACCGCTTCAGGAGCGCGGGGTGGGGGTCAAGTGAAAGCGCTGGGCCCTCTCCACTCCTCTCCAGCGGCTTGTTGCAAGCCGATTACGTCCCCCACCCCCTCCACTTTCTCTCCCTGATCCTCGCTCCGCTCGTCTTTACTTTCGCCATCTTTAGATTTGGTCACAATGCAGAGGTCGCCATGATGAAGATTAAAGTTAGGCCCCGTTACGCGATGCCCTGTGGAAAAACGGTTGGCACAACCAGCCACGTCGTTCCCGTTGAGCTGCTGGAAGCTGACGCTGGAAGATCCAGACATGGAAAAGAAGTCTGCACGTTCCGCTTCGGCAGGACCCAGCAAGGTGCCACCCTCGGACAGTAAAAGTAAACAAGGTAGAGTCGGTGGTGCCGCCCCCATTCAAATCCTGCAGTGTTTACATTGCCTTTAAAAGTACCCTCAATGTCTTCCCTCCGTCTCTGTCTCTCTTCCCCTCACCGCCATCTCATATACACATGTCGCAATTGTTTTAGCTTTCAATAAGCCTTGACTGCACCTCGCACCCTTTGGGCATGACTAACCTGAGTAGCTATGTTGCACTGTAAAAGTAGTCTATTTATCTCCCCCACTCCCGACACCTGTAAAAGGTTCCTGTTGGATGGCTGTGGTGGGGGACGGGTAAAAATTCCTCGATTCTCTGGTCAATATTTAGTCCGCAACCATAAGTATAACTCTGACTCCTATAGCTGGTTCTCGCTCTCCTTCGGTGTTGACCTGCATGCCATAGAGTCATAGAGATGTACAGCACAGAAACAGACCCTTCAGTCCAACATGTCCATGCTGAGCAGATATCCCAACCCAATGTAGTCCCACCTGCCAGCACCCAGTCCATATCCCTCCAAACCCTTCCTATTCATATACCCATCCAAATGCCTTTTAAATGTTGCAGTTGTACTAGCCTCCATGACTTCCTCTGGCAGCTCATTCCACCCACACACACCACCCTCTGTGTGGAAAAAGTTGCCCCTTAGGTCTCTTTTGTAATCCTTCCCCTCTCACCCTAAACCTATGCCCTCTAGTTCTGGACCCAACCACCCCAGGGGAAAATACCCTGTCTACTTACCCTATCCATGCTCCTCATGATTTTATAAACCTCTATAATGTCACCCCTCAGCCTCTGACGCTCCAGGGAAAACAGCCCCAGCCTATTCAACCTCTTCCCTATAGTTCAAATCCTCCAACCCTGGCAACATCCTTGTAAATCTTTCCTGAACCCTTTCAAGTTTCACAATATCCTCCCGATAGGAAGGAGACCAGAATTATATGCAGTACTCCAAAAGTGGCATAATCAATGTCTTGTATAGCAAAATGACCTCCAACTCCTGTACCCAATACTCTGACCAATCAAGGAAAGCATACCAAACACTGCCTTCACTATCCTACCTACTTGTGACTCTACTTTCAAGGAGCTATGAACCTGCATTCCAAGGTCTCTTTGTTCAGCAACACTCCCTGGGATCTTACCATTAAGTGTATAAGTCCTGCTAAGATTTGCTTTCCCAAAATGCAGTACCTCATTTATCTAAATTAAACTCCATCTGCCACTTCTCAGCTCACTGGTCCATCTGATCAAGATCCTGTTTTAATGTGGGGTAACCTTGGCTCTCATCTGCAAACTTAACTATACCTCTTATGCTCTCATCCAAATCAGTTATATAAATGATGAAAAGTAGTGAACCCAGCGTTGATCCTTGTGGCACTCCACTGGTCACAGGCCTCCAGTCTGAAAACCACCCTCCACCACTCTGTCTTTGAGGTAAAAACAATGACTGCAGATGCTGGAAACCAGATTCTGGATCAGTGGTGCTGGAAGAGCACAGCAATTCAGGCAGCATCCGACGAGCAGCAAAATCGACGTTTCGGGCAAAAGCCCTTCATCAGGAATTTTGCTGCTCGTCGGATGCTCCCTGAATTGCTGTGCTCTTCCAGCACCACTGATCCACTCTGTCTTTGAGCCAGTTCTGTATCCAAATGGCTAGTTCTCCCTGTAGTCCATGAGACCTTGCTAACCTGTCTCCCATGGGAAATCTTGTCAAATGCCTTACTGAAGTCCATACAGATCATGTCTACTGCTCTGTCCTCATCAATCCTCTTTGTTACTACTTCAAAAAAACTCAATCAAGTTTGTGAGACATTATTTCCCCCACACAAAGCCATGTTGACTATCCCTAATCAGTCCTTGCCTTTCCTAATACATGTACATCCTGTCCCTCAGGATTCCCTCCAACATCTTTGGATGAATCTGAGTTCATCCAAAACTTTGTTCTTTGGTTAACTCTTAAATCCCATTCCTCTATCACCCCAAGTGCTTGCTGGACAGTAAAGATTCAGGGTGCAGCAATGTATTTTAAGTTCCCATTTTTGCATCCTTCCTGGTTGTGCCCCACCCTATTTGTGTAATTCACTCCAGTCTGACAACTGAGATCTGCACTTCCCCAATTCTGGCCTGTTGTCCATCACCAATTTTAATCCCAGCATTGGTAACCACGTCTTCACTTGTGTAGGTCTTAAGTTCTAGAATTACCTGCGTACATCTCTGCCTTTTGATTTTGCTTTCCTCTTCTAAGGCAGTCCTTAAAACCCAACTCTTTAACTAAGCTTTTGAGCATCTGAATTAATATCTCTGTACCATGTAATGTCATATTTTGCTTTATGTCCCTGTGAAACATGTTGAAATGTTAAAGTTGCTATATAACTAAAATTGTTTCAACCTGGTTCTGAGCTGCGCAGTCTATTTAATCCATATAAATGCACTTTATGCAGTGTTCAAACGCATGGAAATGCTTTGAGACATGTTGGAATGAAGATAAGAATTGGTTGAGTTTTTCATGGATTGATAAAGGCATTGAAGTGTCAATAATTCATGAAGTAGTTAAATATGTTTCTAAGTTCTCCTTGAATATTCTGCTTAGCTGGTGAAGATTGAATTTCTTTATCCCTATTAGACTTTGTCAACTTGAGGCAGTTTTGTTAAAGAGCAGTACTGTTAAGGGGAATGGAGAAAGCAGGTAACCTTGAATTTTCACTACCCAGCCCTGAAAATCCAATGCTCAGTTCTGTTTGCTACAAACTTTGCAATTTCTAAGTAAGCGTGAACAAAATTATGCATATGTATTTTCTTGGTCAGTGTTTCTCCCCACCCACTTGTGATTCACTTCATTATTCATAAATGCAGTTGACCTGATGGTTGGTATACAGGCAAAAGGCTAATGTTCAGCTTCGTCTTTCCAGTGACGCTGGAAAATTGTTGGTGAGCTCTGTGCTGTAACTTATTTTGAGTGTTGGTTAGATCACTTCAGATGTTTTTATCTTTCACTACCCAGCTCTGAAAATCCAATGCTGTTCTGTTTGTTTCAACTTTGCAATTTTTAAATAAGCTTGAACAAAATTATGCATGTGTGTTTTCTCAGTCAGTATTTCTCCCCACTCATTTACACTTTGGCAGATATTCCTGGGCTGGGTTCAGACTGGTGATTCATTTCGCTATCAATAAATGCAGTTGACCTGATACTTGGAGATATAGGCAGAAGGCTAATGTTCTGCTTCGTGCTTTCCAGTGACACTGGAAAATTGTTGGTGAGCTCTGTTGTCCTGTAACTTTTTTGTGTTGGTTAGATCACAATGTTTTTAATTTTTAAGCTGTACACTCTCAATATTGAAAACTCTAATCAATAGTCTTCAATAGGCTGTAGGTTTGATATCCAGACGTTTCATTACCAGGCTAGGTAACATCATCAGTGGTGACCTCCAAGTGAAGCGAAGCTGTTGTCTCCTGCTTTCTATTTACATCTTTCTCCTGCATGGGGTTCCGGGGATTGTGGTGATGTCATTTCCTGTTCGTTTTTTGAGGGGTTGATAGATTGCATCCAGATCTGTGTGTTTGTTTATGGCGTTGTAGTTGGAGTGCCAGGCCTCTAAGAATTCTCTGGCATGTCTTTGCTTAGTCTGTCCCAGGATAGATGTGTTGTCCCAGTCGAAATAGTGGTTTTTCTCATCCGTGTGTAGGGCTACGAGGGAGAGAGGGTCGTGTCTTTTTGTGGCTAGCTGGTGTTCATGTATCCTGGTGGCTAACTTTCTTCCTGTTTGTCCTATGTAGTGTTTGTACCAACGTCATCTACAAAATTCCATGCAAGGACTGCCACAAACACTACATAGGACAACCGGGAAGAAAGTTAGCCACCAGGATACACGAACACCAGCTAGCCGCAAAAAGACAGGACCCTCTCTCCCTCGTAGCCCTACACACAGATGAAAAAAGCCACCATTTCGACTGGGACATCACATCTATCCTGGGACAGGCTAAGCAAAGACATGCCAGAGAATTCCTAGAGGCCTGGCATTCCAACCACAACGCCATAAACAAACACATAGATCTAGATACCATCTATCAACCCCTCAAAACGAACAGGAAATGACATCACCACAAACCCAAGGAACTCCATCCAGGACAAACCTATAAATCGAAAGCAGGAGACAACAGCTTCGCTTCACTTGGAGGTCGCCACTAATGATGTTACCTAGCCAGGTAATGAAACATCCGGATATCAAACCTACAGCTCAGCGAGCAAATCTACACCCTAAACCTCAACCTGAGCTACAAACCTTGCAGAGTCTTCAATATCGAATCTGTGATTTCTACCTCCTGTTGCTCCTGTATTCAGTACTCTGTCCAAGTATACTGCATGTGTCTGTAAAACTGTTACAGTGCATGCTATGTTGATGTTAATGTTGGACCACATGTAGATGACAGGTGGAGTTTGAGACACCTATTTCTACTGGGGTTCTTAAATTCTGGCTCTTAAACATGAACCTTCAAGTTACTGGTCAAAATTTTATGTTTAGATAAATTGTTCTTTTACATCTTAACATGCATTAATTCCTTTAGAATCTAAACATATCAAATGCAGTTCATCTGTTCATAGAAGGGTAGGAGAAGGTGGCTGATCTACAACCTGACTCTGTAGTGTTCCAATAAAAGCAGTGTTGTGGAAGCTGGTGATCTGAAATAAAAAGACAAAATGCTAGAGAAACTCATTGGCAGTATCAGTGGAAAGAGAAACCAAGCTAAAGTTCCAACTCCAATGTGCTGAGTTTCTTCAGCATTTTGTCCTTTATCATAACTCTCCAATTGACATGCCTTTTCTAAACAAATCAATGAGTTCAGATGAACAATTGATTCATGACCTGTTTTGTCACTTTTAAATATTTCTGCAGATGGTAAAGGTGGAACTGGATCAAGATGCTACAACAGGAAACGAGACCCGGCTTTTCCTAAAAACGAAAATGTATCTAACCAGACCCGCCGCACCAATCCACAGAAAAGCAAAGCTTTTGACAAGAGACCGCCTGCACGTGGCAGCAACAAATCCTTTAGCACTTCTAGTAATGGTGGTAGACGGGAAGAGGTGAGATTGGGCGTTTTTATGATGTCATTAGTAGCTGCATGTTACAATGCATTTCTTTCATTGAAAGGGCCATTTGAAGAAACGTTATTAGCTTTGTTTTATGTTGCCAAAGCTGGTCTGTACAGGGTGTGGATGAGGTCTTAATTATATAAATTGAATTTAGCTGGTGAGTTGAAAGGTCTGGGATCACTTTTAGACTGCGACCTAGTCCTAGATTCCCCAGCTAGTGGAAATGGTTTCTGTCAACCCTGTTTTCAATAAATCTTGAAATCATCAAAGCACCCCTTCAGCCTTCTAAATTCAAGGCAGTACGACAGTCCTAGTTGGTGTCAGCTATGGCTCAGTTGGCAGCACTCCCACTTCTGAATCACAAAACTAAGTTCAAATTCTACTCCTGAATTTAGGTAATAGCTAAGATTCACTGCATTTCAGAGGTGGCATTTTTTCAGATGAATCCAGGTCTTGTCTACTTTCTCACTTTGGGCACTATTTTGAAAGTGCCATTAACTTATCCCTAATGTCCTGGTCAATCCCTCCTCTGGTCACTGACAGAAAAAACCCTGATCATCTGGCTGTTATCATAGTATTAACCACAAACATAAGTATTGATGGACACAGATTTTAGTCTGTGATACTGACACAACCAAAGCAGAATTTTGTCATCCTTAGTTTAACCATTAGATTCTAGATATTATTTTGGGAAATCAACGCTGCATTTTCTGCAAGGCTAATAAATCTTTTAAGATGTGGTATCTTAAAGTGCTCCAGCTGTTTTCTAACCAGAGGTTTGCTCAAGCATAATTGGACATGTTACTGTAAGTTGAACTGCTATGCAAAATAAACTTTCTTCTTCCTACAGGTAGCAGAGGTGAGGAGGGCAGAGTTCAGTCCTGCCCAGTTTACTGGTCCTAAGAAGATAAGCCTAAACCATTTGTTAAACTTTACATTTGAACCTCGTGGCCAGTCAGGCTCGCATTATGATGGTAATTGCCATGGAGGCTGGGGAAGGAGAAACAAGTGGGGTCTTAAACATAAGCCATTCAACAAAGAGCAATTCTTGCAGGCCAAGTAAGTAAAACAAACACTATGAATCCAGTGATCTAGACATGTTTACTTCACCTTAGTTGATGAGGAGCATAGTTACACACAGCAAACTATCTACTTTTTGACCATGATAGTTGAGGATAGTTTGGAAATTTTACTGCTATTTTGATGCTAGGGCCAAGAGTTTGAAACATGTCTTTTTTTTTTGCTGCTTAAATGTCTGAATTATTCTAGTACATGTTCAGTTAGATAGATTCCTGTAGTAAAACTCAGCAGACTCTAATGGTCTTTAATGCCAGCATGATTTAATTGTTCCACTTAGCTGCTGCTTTAGTGGAAGTGCTGTTGAGTACTGTTGATCAGAAAAGTGTTTAACGCCTACTGCAATGAGGTGAGAGAAGGGGGAGGATGAAGATCAAATTTCCTAAATATAGTTTGTTCTGGAGTTCCACTGGGTACAGTTTGAAATTGTCAAGTGACTGCTGATCAGGGAAAAATAATATGAAATTTGTTCTCGAGAGTCAGACTGTTGCTTTCTGTAGTTAACTGTTGTAAAACTTCATTTCACTGTCAGCTTCTCAAAACGATGACATTACTGTGTGTAGCCAAAGTTTTGGACACAGCTTTTCTTGGTCTTTAAATGAGATGAGGAACAAAGGAATATTAGTAGCATCTTCTGCTAAATGACTGTTTGCAAAGTCTGATTTCAGCTAAAATAAAACAAATTACAAATGCTGAAAATCTGAAGCAAAAATCAATTGCTAGAGCAACTCAACAGTTCTGGCAACATCTGTGGAGAGAAAGCAAAGGACGCACTCGACTCAACGTTAACTCTTTCTGTCCACAGATGTTGCGAGACCTGGTGAGTTTCTCTAGCAGTTTGTTTTTGGTCTAATTTAAGCTATTGGTTTTGAATGATTAATTTTCCATTTTCTCTTCAAGCTGTCAGTTTGTGGTCTCTGAAGATCAGGATTACAGTGTTCACTTTGCTGACCCAGATATATTGGTGAAATGGGACTTTGTGCAGCAGGTGGTGAGTATTGGTATTTAATAGATGGTGAGAGATTTTTCGGTTTCGCTAGCAACATTAATGATTTGGAGAGTAGAAAGCAACACTGTGTCATGGACATCAAAAAGTAAATTTTGCTGAAAAACCCTTTAAAACTAGTTAAGAGCCTTTTAATAAGTTCTTCATTTTTGTAAATGCATTATTGTCCAAAACTGAGAAATTTGTCTGCAAAGAACTCTGAGACAAAGAATTCAGATCATAGTTGCCTGTGGAGCTAACACTTTCTGGATTTAGAAATATCTGCATCTCAGTTTCTTTCTTATCACCCAGGCATCTAGCAATTTAAATGAAATGTTTTGAGAACTAATTGAATTTCATTGAAGACCACATTTAAGCTTATCTAGTGGGTTGATTCCTCCCATTGCGGTCAGTAGGGAGATGTCCTGGTCTAGAAACTAATATGCAGAGCTGCAATCGAACAGTCGTGCGGTAGGAAAAGTAACAACACCACTGACATCTTAAAAAAAATAAACTGAATAGAGTAAATGGTTGGAGATTCTAGGGATGAAGGTGAGCAAGCAGTTCGAGGTAGCAAACAATTAAAAATGGTGGCCTACCTAAAATTATTTCTATGAATTCAAATTAGTCAAATTATATTAAAGCACTTTAGGAATCTGCTCAGATTTTGGTGTTGCGCATAATGCCAGATTCAATGTTAAGAAAGATTCACCAGGTTGGAACTTTTAACGTAATTAGTCTGATGTACAGCACGGAAACAGCCCTTCAGTCCAACTTGTCCATGCTGACCAGATATCCTAAATTAATCTAGTCCCATTTGTTAGCCCAATCCCTCTAAATCCTTCCTGTCCATATGCTGATCTAGATGCCTTTTAATGAAACAGACTGAGTTTTAACTGGCGGTTTTCAAAATTCTAATTGGGTGTTTCTGTTTGCAAGCTAATGGTCTTAAATATAAACTGTTTAATAAATTAGAAAGGGAAGTGAAACTTTTTCATTTGGTAATGAGAATGTGGAACTTGCTACCACAGGAAGTGATTGAGGCAAATGGTTTGGCTACTTTCAATAATGAAGTAAATTAGTACATGAGAGTAAAGGAGTAGAAGGCGTAATGCAGTGTATATGGAGAATGAGAAATTGACTACTTCGAAGTACTTCTGACATCACGTATTGCTTCTGTATTGTCAATCTCCACCTGTTCTCTGTATTAATTACATAGTGACTACAGCTTGCTAAAGTGTGTCTTTACTTTCTAGCGCATCTGTAGTCATGAAGTTCCTTCGTGTCCAATCTGTTTGTATCCTCCCTCTGCTGCAAAGATAACACGCTGTGGACACATCTACTGTTGGGCTTGTATTCTTCACTATCTCTCCTTAAGTGAGAAAACATGGGGTAAATGCCCTATCTGTTATGAGGCTGTACATAAAAAAGACCTCAAAAGGTGAGAATGCGAGCTGCTTTCAAGAAACTAGTTACTTCTATTTGGCAACATAGTCTTTCATTGGGAAAACATGCCAAGTGAAATGGTATGAATTTGGCAAAGTAATATTTGTTGTAAGAATTGGATACACATACTTTTAATGCAATATTCACGTAGTAATAAGTCTGTGTGGCTGGTCTAATTAATAGCTGAACATTTGGATATAGTATCTCAAATCCTGCACCGTCTACTAAAGTGGTTCTGGATTTTGGATATTTCCAGATCTTTGGTCAGGCAGTTGGCACAGCAGGCAATTTGGGTCAAGCTGGGTAGGTGGAGTTAAGGGTTGCTTGGAGTGCAGGCTAGAGTAACATGCAAAGCTGGTAAGTAGTCTGGAACCACTGAATTGTTCAAAGATTTAGTTTATTCTTAACTAAAATTATTGCATGGAAGGTAAATGTACAATTTTCTTTGAATTCTGCTGGGCTTGGTAGCTTAGCACTCAACATATTGTTAAAACTTACTTGGACATGCGAAGACTTCATACAACAAGGTCAAAAATCATTATAATCTTAGATTAAATATTTTGATGGAAGAGGGCTTCTATCTGGAAATTAATTTTGAGGGAGAGAGGTGGACGAGAAGTCAAATGGTGATCGTGCATGAAACAAGTTATGCAGAAGAGATTGCGTGTAATTGGTCATGATCATTGGTTTATCTCATTATTAAGAATAAAAATACTGAGCTGATGAATTATCCTGTTAGTAAGCATTTTTCCTAAGCTATGAACTGTTTAGTGTCAGGGTCATGCTATTGGATTGTAATCTTTCAATCATGAGATTGCTTCTATGCATCTTCCAAGTACGCTATTTTAAAGTTATCATATTTGTTAATATTTTATCACGGTCTTTCTTAAATCGAGAAGTAGACAATACAATAGAATAACCAGATTTAAAAGATAAATTATCTATTTGAAGATAGTCATAAAATTTGAGATTCTACTGTGAAATTGACAGACACTGTTTCAATACAGTTTTATAAGGTGTACTAATTCATCAGGAATATACTTTTGCTTTTTTGTGCCTTGGTGAGTTTTTTCTGTCTGAGATGGAAGACTGTATTCAGATTAGCTAATCTATATTTTTGTAATTGAATTGAATGATTTTATTTATCTTGGCAGCTTTGCATCCCCATGTTGTGTTACACTTTGTGCAAATGGAGGACAAGTCTTCTATCTGTACAATTCAAAAATTGTTTGAAAGTCTGCTTGAAATATTGTTTTTCTTTGCTTGTTGCTGTCGTTGACTTGGCAGGATGTATAGATGTCCCTCAAATGGTGAGATTGAAATATTTGTGTAATGTTTGTACTTGGAAGATTTTGAGTGCCGTCTGATGCTCTTAAACCATACTATTAATTTGCAAATTGTTTGTTTTATCTTTTAACGCTTCTTTCCGAGCTTCATCAAAACATTGATGTTTTCTGACAATAGGTTCATCCTGCTTATTAAGAGTTGCTGGTCTATTCTAAAATAAAACTTTTCTTGAGCATTTTTACCACTTCAGTATTTTTTTGTTGAGGGCAAGTCTGTCAATTAACTTGTAGACCCTTTGTCCTTTCGTTGCTGTGTATTACCCGTTGATTAAGACAGCACTCGGGTGTCAATCGGCCCAGTCAACCATGCAGATGCCAGGCATTGAAAAGTTATAATGCTAAAATATTGGAATGTGAGCCTGTCTTCTGCCGCTCACTTTAAAGAAGTTTTATTTGGTATTACGATAAGTTCTCTGTTTAGGTCCTTCACTTTCACATCAATGTAGACATGATTAAAGATTGGAGCTCTTCATGAGTAATGCGAATTTAATTAAAGCTTTGCTTTGTTTTAGTGTTGTTGCCATGGAGACACATCAGTACAGTGTGGAGGATACAATAACCATGCAGTTGATGCGTAGAGAGAAGGGTGCCCTGATGGCTTTACCCAAATCCATGTGGATGAAAGTTGAACCAATTTACTTAGGAGGTGAGTGGAAGCACTAATTAATTTGGTTCATATTTCACTCAGCACCACTTTAGAGAAGTGTGTATGTATTAGGCATTAGGGTGGATCATCCAGATTGCATACAGAATTGTGGATGTATGGGAAAGAGCTGAAGGCATCCTTACTGGATGTCCATGGTGAAGATAAGACGTTGGGGACTGAGGAAGCTGAAGGCCAATGGTTTCATAAATTGTCAACCACAGATGTGTTGCTGATGCCATATAGGCATCTACATTTGAGTAAATGAAATAATCTTTTTTGTAAAGTACTTCAACACCTACCTAAAGATTATTGCATTCCAATGTAATTCATGAGGTGTTTGAATAGTGATGCAAAACAAATGTTTTTATTGTCAGGTGATAGCGACCTCTAGTTCCGAAGTGGAATTAGAAGGGTACTGGTTTAAACTAAATTTGAGCTATTTTAAGTTTGACATATTTTTGTAATCTGTGACTGTCACGTTCAAGGTCAATAAGGAGTACTAAATCCCTAAAAACAAAAGATGTGTTTTTACTTCAAAGTGCTTGGAATACTTTTGGATGGAATTAGTCTATTGCCGTACTAGAAAAGGAGCTTTTAAATTGACATTGTAACGTAGGTTTGTCAGGGAGCTTAAGGATTTCATTTACCTTCACAGTTTCAGTGACACTGGAAGACCAGTGGGAATTGTGGATATCTTTCATACTATTTTTAGTTGTCATGTGATATGATTGAGCTGGTCGCTGCAATATCTGCTGGAAATCACAATTGAAAATGGTGACTCCTAAAAAATTATAAAATTGAGATTCTACACTTTTCCTGTAATTCGTGTACTTTCAAGTCTCATTCTTACTGTTTTGTCTTTCGCCCTATGATGTATCTTTTTGCAGTTTAAAAATTACAAGTTTAAGTAATTTTTGACATTATTGACCACATTCTACTCTAGCTTTACTAATGACTAGACTAGTGAACAGGCAGCTGCAATACCACCTCACTACTTTTTACTATAGGCCCCCCAATAGCAGCAGAGATGTGGAGAAACAGATTGGGAAACAGATTTTGGAAAGGTACAGAAGCCACAGGGTAGTAGTCATGGGTGATTTCAACTTCCCAAACATAGATTGGAAGCTCTTTAGATCAAGTAGATTGGATGGGGCGGTGTTTGTGCAGTGTGTACAGGAAGCTTTTCTAACTCAGTATGTAGATTGCCCGACCAGAGGGGAGGCTACATTGGATTTGGTACTTGGTAACGAACCGGGACAAGTGATGGGCTTGTTAGTGGGTGAACATTTTGGTGATGGTGACCACAATTCTGTGACTTTCACCTTGGTTATGGAGAGAGATAGGTGCGTGCAACAGGGTAGGGTTTACAATTGGGGGAAGGGTAAATACGATGCTGTAAGACAGGATCTGAGGTGCATAAGTTGGGAGCATAGGCTGTCAGGGAAGGATGTCGTGGAAATGTGGAACTTTTTCAAGGAACAGATACGACGTGTCCTTGATATGTATGTACCTGTCAGGCAGGAAAGAGATGGTCGTGTGAGGGAACCTTGGTTGACGAGGGAGGTTGAATGTCTTGTAAAGAGGAAGAAGGGGCTTACATAAGGTTGAGGAAACAAGGTTCAGACAGAGCATTGGAGGGATACAGGATTGCCAGAAGGGAGCTGAAGAAAGGGATTAGGAGAGCTAAGAGAGGGCATGAAAAATCTTTGGCGGATAGGATCAAGGATAACCCCAAGGCATTTTATGCGTATTGAGAAACATGAGAATGACGAGAACGAGGGTAGGTCCGATCAAGGACAGTAGTGGGAGACTGTGTATTGAGTCGGAAGAGATAAGTGAGGTCTTGAATGAATACTTTTCTTCAGTATTTACAAACGAGAGAGACCGTATTGTTGAAGAGGAGAGTGTGAAATGGACTGGTAAGCTAGAGGAGATACTTGTTAGGAAGGAAGATGTGTTGGACATTTTGAATAACTTGAGGATAGACAAGTCCCCCGGGCCTGACTGGATATATCCTAGGATTATGTGGGAAGCAAGAGAGGAAATTGCAGAGCCGTTGGCAATGATTTTTTCGTCTTCACTGTCAACAGGGGTGGTACCAGGAGACTGGAGAGTGGCGAATGTTGTGCCCCTGTTCAAAAAAGGGAATAGGGATAACCCCGGGAATTACAGGCCAGTTAGTCTTACTTTGGTGGTAGGCAAAGTAATGGAAAGGGTACTGAGGGATAGGATTTATGAGTATCTGGAAAGACACTGCTTGATTAGGGACAGCCAGCACGGATTTGTGAAGGGTAGGTCTTGCCTTACAAGTCTTATTGAATTCTTTGAGGAAGTGACCAAGCATGTGGATGAGGGTAGAGCAGTGGATGTAGTATACATGGATTTTAGTAAGGCATTTGATAAGGTTCCCCATGGTAGGCTTATGCGGAAAGTCAGGAGGCATGGGATAGAGGGAAACCTGGCCAGTTGGATAGAAAACTGGCTAACCGGTTGAAGTCCGAGAGTGGTGGTAGATGGTAAATATTCAGCGTGGAGCCCAGTTACAAGTGGAGTTCCGCAGGGATCAGTTCTGGGTCCTCTGCTGTTTGTAATTTTTATTAATGACTTGGAAGAGGGAGTCGAAGGGTGGGTCAGTAAATTTGCAGATGATACGAAGATTGGTGGAGTTGTGGATAGTGAGGAGGGCTGTTGTCGGCTGCAAAGGGACTTAGATATGATGCAGAGCTGGGCTGAGGAATGGCAGGTGGAGTTCAACCCTGCCAAGTGTGAGATTGTCCATTTTGGAAGGACAAATAAGAATGCGGAATACAGGGTTAATGGTAGGGTTCTTAGTGAGGTGGAGGAGCAGAGGGATCTTGGGGTCTATGTTCATAGATCTTTGAAAGTTGCCACTCAGGTGGATAGAGCTTGTAAGAAGGCCTATGTGTCTTAGCGTTCATTAGCAGACGGATTGAATTCAAGAGTCGTGAAGTGATGTTACAGCTGTAAAGGACTTTGGTTAGGCCACATTTGGAGTACTGTGTGCAGTTCTGGTCGCCTCACTTTAGGAAAGATGTGGAAGCTTTGGAGAGGGTGCAGAGAAGATTTACCAGGATGTTGCCTGGAATGGAGAATAGGTCGTACGAGGATAGGTTGAGCGTGCTAGGCCTTTTCTCATTGGAACGGAGAAGGATGAGGGGTGACTTGATAGAGGTGTATAAGATGATCAGGGGAATAGATAGAGTAGACAATCAGAAACTTTTTCCCCAGGGGACAAAAATTTAAGGTGAAGGGTGGAAGGTATAGGGGGATGTCAGGGGTAGATTCTTTACCCAGAGAGTGGTGGGGGCATGGAATGCGCTGCCTGTGGGAGTGGCAGAGTCAGAATCATTGGCGAACTTTAAGTGGCAAGTGGATAGGTACATGGATGGGTGCTTAAGCTAGGACAAATGTTCGGCACAACATCGTGGGCCGAAGGGCCTGTTCTGTGCTGTATTGTTCTATGTTCTATGTTCTACTTCTGCCCTTCTGGACTCTAGATGTCCTCAATTGCTGCTCTTAAAGCTGAGGTGACTAATTTGGATGAATTATTTGAGGCAGCAATAAGGATGGCACCAGTTTGTGATAGGTCTGACTGAGACTCCACTTTCAAGGAACTATGTACGTGCATCCCTGGTCTTTGTTTATCAACACTTGCCAGGGCCCTGCCATTAACTGTGTCCTGTCCTGGTTTGCTTTGCAAAATGAGGCTGCCTGAAGGTGTCAGTTCAGGTTAATATTGTAGTTAAGGTACACATTACACTTTTATCATTTGTGGCATAGGCTGTAAGAGGAGGAAGATTACATTTGGAGGTGTTATAGGACTTCGGCTGAGCTGTATCTGGAGTACTGTGTGCAATTCTGTTTGCTGCAGTATTGAGTGTATTGGAGGGGATCTACAGGAGGTTCACCAGAATGTTGTCTGGGTTGGAGGATTTCCTCAGTGAACAGAGGCTGGATAATCTTGTGTTGGTTTCCTCAGTAAAAGAGGTTGAGTGGGGACCAGATAAAGGTGTATAAGATTTGAGTGGCATGAACAGTGTGCGTAGAAATCAGTTGGAAGGATCAATAACAAGGGGGGATATAATTTTAAGGTGAAAGGCAAGAGGTGTTTAGCCAGCTGGTTTGGGAGTCTGGAATGCACTGCCTTGGAGGGTAGTTGAAATCGATAACCTTAGAACCTTGAAAAGATACTGAGCATTGAATGTCACAACATTCAAGGCTATGGATCAAACTCAGGAAGGTGGTACTAGTGTGGATTTAGAGTAGTGTTGTCAGTGCAGACCTGATGGGCCAAATGGCTTCTTCTGTACTGTACAATTCTAAGTTTGCAATGATATGAAAAAGAGGCTGTGTGGTAGATAGTATAGAAGAGAATCTTAGACTACAGGCATATCATTGAACTGGTTAATCAGTGCAGGGAAGTGAGGCGCTCCATTTTGGGAAAGTGAGGAATTCTACAATAAGTTACATAATGAAGGGAGGGTCTCTCATTCCATGTCCAGATCTCTGAAGGTAGCAGGACAGATCAAGAAGGTGGTTACAAAGGTTTGCAAATATTTTCATTATTTGAGGCATGCCTAGTAAGAGCAGGAAGATTATACTAGAACTATCAGCATTATTTAAGCAATAATTTTAATTGAGTTCTAGTCACATCAAGAATGATTGCACAACCGGGTACAGAGGTTTTTGTCACAGTGTTTGCTCTGAGGAAAGAGCAGGTAGGCTAGAATTGCTTTCTTTGGAATAGGAGGGTGAAAGTGTGTATAATTTGGAATAGAAAGTAGATAGACTTTCTCTTAGCAGAGCATAGTAATCAGAATTTAAATTGGAAGGATTAGTGGAGTTGAATTATTGTTTTCATCCAGTGTTGAAGTCTGGAACTCTGATTAAAAGGTGGTAGGGGCGGAATTCCTCTTGAAAGCCACCATGTCTAAGGTTTTTTAATGTGGCGTAACCTATTGGTCTGTGGATTTAGAGTTGGAATCTGAATTTGATGGTATAGGTCTTTTTGAGCTGGCTAGTGGACAGTAAGCTCACTAGCCACCTCCTGTGCCATAAACTTACAAATATGTTTGAAACCACAGAGAATTATCACCATTCCTCTGTATCTCACAGTGTCACAATTAGATTTTCAGTGACTTGTTGCCTGTCTAAATTGTCCAGCTGGAGGCTCTAATTTTAAGTTGATGAATTGATGTAACTTTGAGTTTACTTTACATCCAAGCCCAGTTGTTGCATCTAACCAACTTGTGTTGCAATAAACAAAATAACATTTCATTTTCAATGAATTTGACATTGTTTTAGTCTCCCTGCTATGCACATGGTAACATTTAATTTGAATACTTCAGTAGATGAAGAATACAGCCGTTATTCAAAGCTGCTTCTGGCGACAACACAGCAGGTTTTGCAGCACGTGATAGATAAAGAGCGAGCAGCCTTGTTGAGACAGTATGAAGAGGAGAAAGACACACCTGAAGCCTGCTTTATTGAAGCAGCAATGCAGGAGCTCAAGGTATGATAAACTAGCATTAACAGGCTGTCCTGTTTTGTGCATGTGTAGAAGGGCCCTGAATGTTATCTGACTGCAACAGGAATAAAAATTAAGAATTTTTTGTCAATGAAAGCTTATCAAATCAAATGAAAAATTACTGTTGGTACATATTTTAGTATGAGACCAATGTCTGGATTGCATCTGTTCTAATGTTCTTGTCACTTTTGAAGACAAGTATCATATTTGGACTATGACACTACAAGACGTAATACCCTGATTTTGCCTTTGACCATTTTTGTGTTGGTAGTATTGTTTAGGTGACTGGCTCTATTTGACTACACACGGTCAGTGCTAACTTTGTGCTGTTACTGGCAATGATTCATGGTCTTTTAATTTTGTTAGATCAGGCATGAGGGAAATTAGATATACCAAAGGTGTAATTATTTCTGCAGAATACTAGAGTTAAATGTGGGGCCTGTACCTCGGCAGATTGAATTATGATCTATTGTAGAAGTAAAGAGCCAGGCAGAAGTAAAACTTGATTTTGGTTTGCTCATCTAAAAATGATAGAGAATCCTTGCTTTTTGCTAAATTTCTAAAGTTTGAAGGCCTTAGATGACTGGTTTTCCCAGTCCTTCTTATTTTCTTCGGTGACTGGAAGATACTGAAAAATCAGCCTGTAGTTATATATGTGGGTTCTAAAAACACTGATTTTTGACCTGAAATTACAGAGGAACTGATGCAGTAACTCGAGGAATGTTGGCTGTTTCTTTTTGCAGTTTTCTCCCACCGTTTTCTTGCATCTTCACACTTAAGTTGGTTCAAATGATAGAAGTGAGATTATGGTGATTATCCTGTCTTAATCTTGCTACCTGAACATGTAACTGGAGCTTATGTTAAATGTTTGTTTATTAACCAGTTCTCCTAGCAAGTATTACTAGCCTGAATCTGTAGTGCAATTATTATATTCCCATTTCAAGCTGAACTTATTGGATTTTGAAATTGCAGTTTCGAGAGCAAGAGTTGCTGGGCTGTCCTACTCCAGGGAAGGATGTTCCTGGAGCAGTGTCTAAACTTGAGGAATTGACCATTGCTGATTCAACAGCACCTGCAGAGAATACCATAATATATGGCAAGAACCAAGTTAGTACCAATATTGCAGGGTGATTTTAATTTGTGTTCATGGCGGTATTTGAAAACAATTAAAATTTAATGTAAGTGTTGCTAATCACTCGACTATTTAGCATCCAGGGGATCACCATGCTATGTTTAGCATGGCAATTTTTTTGCTGGAAAGTATAACGGGACTTTCAGCAAAATGTGGCAACATGATCAAGGGCAACTGAGTGGTGAGTTAAGTAGTTCACCAGGTTGTGATGGTTTGGATGGCAACTGAAGCAGTGTCTCAACGGGCAAAAAGTGTCTTTCGTGGAAGGAGGGCTGATGGGAAGGGTAGGCATATTAGGCAAAACATTCTTCAGCCCAGCATAGCCTACAGGCTTTATTATAGGTATGCACTGTAAGTAGTCAGGTATTGTTAGTGCTGGCAATGATATGGGGTGGGAAGTTTATGAATCAGTTATGATGTTTGGACTGCTACCTGGTCGTCTCAGTTGCCAGCAAGTCAGGGATTGCACAACTGAATTGGTGGCAGTGACTAAAGATAATGGCTTGGTTTTTGTAATGCAATTTTTGCTCATTTAGCACTGAATATTGATGTTTTTGTGATTTTTAATCTGTTGGTTGTGTAAATATATATGTTTAAATATAATCTGACCTGGTCTGAATATTTCCTATTAGCATGTATTGGCTTATTCATCTGCATTTGATGAAATTATTGATGAATCTCAAGAGAAGACCTTTGCTCCAGCGTGCACTGAAGTGGATGAGCCAACTGCTGTTCCTGAATCAATCAGCAGTGACAAAACTGAAGGAGCTCATGGGACTAATTGTGGCGAACCTGAAAATGGGCCTTCAATTGAGGCTGCTAGACCAAGCTCAGAAACAACCTACTATTATTATTACCAAGGTGAGCCTTCTACTTAAATGGTATCAAGTAAATCCTGGTGTTTGTCCTTAAAGAAAAGAAACAGCTATTTAAATTATCTTATAAACATGACTGAGTTGTTGAACTAATCTGAAATCTTAATATTTAAGTTCTGGCTTTATTTTGTTTCTGCAAGACTAATTCATTCTTTTTTTCAGCTGAGGATGGGCAATATATGTTTTTGAGCCCAGTTAATGTGCGATGTCTGGTGAGGGAGTATGGTAGTCTGGAAAAGTGTCCTGAGAAGATCACTGCAACAGTGGTGGAGATTGTTGGACATTCAATGACTGAGGTAGAGTAACTTGCATTTTATTTTATTAATTTGAACATTTTGTTCTCATGGCGGTCTTCACTTTTGGAGCATTCTTTCAACGTTGGCATCCAGTAGTCTTGAATACAGGCAGTGACATGACATTGTTTACTATATCCCATTGCATAACTTAATTACTATTATGTGAATGGCACAGTTTGGAAGTGTAATGAAATACTTGCTACTTGTCTGAATGCTGCTCTAAGAACATGAGGCTCAACATCAGCCAGGATAAAGCAGCCCCCATGATTGACGTCCCATAAAAATCCTTAACAGTTACTCCCTGCAGCACTGCTGTTTTTGCCACATACAAAATACATAACAATATCTGGCCAAGGCTTCAACCGTATCTCCAAGCCTGTGACCTCCACTATCGTGAAGTTAAGGGTTACTGGCACAAGGGAACATCACTGCCTGTAAATTCAGTTCCCAAGCCCTACACCATCCTGATGTGAAAATATATTGCCATTCTTTTACTGGCACAAGGTCAAATTCCTGGAGTGTGCTCCCTAATAGCACTGATTGCCTTCACTTTGACTGCAGTGGTTTAAGATGGCTCAGCATCTTGAAGGCAAATTGCATAGCTTTACAGTAAATGCTTACCTTGCCTATAATGACCAGATTGAGTGAATTTAATACTTAGAAAGTTAAACATTGACTATGACCTTGGAAATTGGTTCTGTAATGCTTGTTGCGATACTTACTTTGGAATGGTTTTATCTAGAATTCAGTAGACCTTGGGCTTTCACGTTAAAGCTTGATTTTTATTCTTTTCGATTACTGTGTCATTCAGTAGTACTATCTAAATATGTGAAAGACGATAAAATATAGGAGCAGAATTAAGTCGTTTGGCCCATCAAGTCTGCTCCACCATTTGATTGTGGCTTATATTTCTCCTGCCTTCTCCCTGTAACCCTTGTTTCCTTGCCAATAAGGAACTCCCCAATTCATCGCTGTCTTAAATGTACTCTGACCTGGCCTCCATAGCCTTACGAGGCAATGAGTTACAAAGATTCACCACACTCAGGCTGAAGAAATTCCTCCTCAGTTCTCAAGGGTCATCCCTTCACTCTGAGGCTGTTCCCTTGGGGCCAAGTCTCTTCAAGTGGAAACATCTCCACATCCACACGGCCCAGGTGCCTCATCCTTCTAACCTCCAAGTACAGAACCGGAGACGTCAACTGCTGCTCCTGACAAGCCCTTCGTTCCTGGGATTATTCTTGTTAACCTCCTCTGGATCTCCTCCAGTGCCAGGACATCCATCCTTTGATACAGGCCCAAAACTGCTTGCAATATTCCAAATGTCTGACCATGGCCTTAAACAGCCTGAGCAGTACATCCCTGCCTTGTATTCTAAACCTCTTGAAGTGAGTATTAACATTACATTTACCTTCCTAATTGTCAACTGAACCTGCATTTTAACCTTGAGAATCCTTGATTAGGACTCCCATGTCCCTTTTTGCTTCAGATTTCCAAAGCCTTCCCCTCACTGAATTAATAGCCTATGCTGCCTCTTTGTACTGAAATGCATAACCTCACTTTCTCACCTTGTATTCCATCTGCAACTTTCTTTCCCACTCCCACTTTGTCAAAGTCCTTCTGCAGCCTGTTCACTTCATCACTATCTGCCGCCTTACCTATCTTTGTCATCTGCAAACGTAGCAAAATACCCTCGGGTCCTTCGTCTAGATCATTAAAGTATAGTGTGAATAGTTGTGGTTCCAACACTGACCCTGTTGAATTCTACTAGTCACTGGCTGCCATCCTGAAAAAGAATTGTTTATTCCATTCAGCCTTTGGCCAGTCAGCCAATCTTGTCAGTACTTTGCCCCTAATGCTATGGGCTATTTTTTTTCTTATCTAGCTTCCCATGCAGTACCTTGCCAAATGCCTTCTGGAAATCCAAATAGATCATGTCCTTTTATCTAGCTTGCTCCTTACCATCTCACAGAATCCGTTAAGATTTGTCAGACTTTCCCTTCTCTTGAAGCTCTGCTGACTCAGCCCTATTTTAGTGTGCACTTGCAAGTACTCTGCAATCTATCCTTAATTAATAGACTCTAAAATCTTACCAACAGCAGAGGTCAGGTAGAAGAAAACTCATCCTGCTCACCAATCTTTTCCAGTATTTCACTTAATAAACAGGTAGAATAAATTGAAAAGAGTTGAGGTTCTATTTGCAATACATGGCATGAAGTCACCAGCTGTACAGAATTTGTTTGAATTTAATGGATAAATTCTTGCTGTGGCACTGTATGGTATGGAGTAATGCAGTTTAATAACTAATCACATTCCAGCTTGAATAGAAGGGGTAATTGCCATCACTCTTGGTGAAACAATATTATTGAGTTGGCAAATTAATGTGAAGGTCATTCTGACTAACTATTCTCTCTTATCCATTTGAATTTTCCAAATTAATGGATGTCAGTTGGTAGTTAGAGTTTTCTCATTGTGTTGGAGGCCCTTTGTAGTGCAGCGGTAGTGTCTACTGTTCAGCTCTTCAGATGTCATAACATCCCTGAATAGATTGACTGAACATATCTCAAGTGAACTGTGGCATCCTTTTTAGCTGAGAGGCGTAAGCTTCTAATGAATGGTGTACTGCATTGCTTGGTATTTTCCAACACCTTACCATTTTAGGTCAAAACAAAATGCCTTGACAAACCTTCGCCTTGTAATGCCTTTGTCCCAGTCTCTTACCCAAAAGTTCAGGAATATCTTGTTCCAACTGAACTTGGCTGATTTTAGCAGAAATCATGGATTGAAGCTCCTTGTATATGGAGTATTTGCCTGTTCAGTCAGTAGAAGGCGTATCAATTGGTTGTTACATAAATCTGTTATGCATTTATTGATGCGCTTGAATCTCTTTACACAGGAAGTACGCCGTAGACACCGCTATTTGTGTCATCTACCTCTTACCTGCGAGTTTGGTATTTGTGAGCTGGCTCTGAAGCCACCTGTGGTTTCTAAGGAAACTTTGGAAGCTTTTTCAGGTTTGTTTCTGCTTTGTGAATCAAGCTTGTGAATCAAGATTTGTGTTTTGAAGTTTGAAGTTGTTTCTCCTTTATAGAGGATCTAAACAGAAGGAGATGCCTTCGCTTAAAAAAAGCTCGAGATGAACGTCGAAGAGAGCGTCAGATTGAAATGGAAGAAAATAAAAAGCAAGGCAAATGTGAGCCATCTGTTCCTCTCCACTTATCTTTCAATTCAAATGTAACTTTTGTTCACTGGCTCTTTAATACATTTTCATATCTTTTAGATCCAGAAGTTCATATTGCCTTGGAAAATTTCCAGCAATTTCCAGCATGTGGATCTTCTTTAGAAATTCTACCAAGCATTGTTTCCCCAAACAGTTCTGATGGTGACCCTCTACCCTCAAGTTGTCTTTCAGTCAGTGCCACCCTTGGCAGCAGCCCCAATTTTTTGGCAGGTACGAAATTTGTATCAAAGTTTAGTCTGAGTAGCAAATATTGTTTTGTTAGTGCCTTGAATATTCCTTGAACCAGTTATACAATTATTTTATATTTAGTGTCATGCAGGCAAACATGGTACAAATTTTGTGTAGAGTAAGATTTGTTAACAAGAATGACCATTTAAATAACCTTGGTAATTTGAGTGAGCAGTGTTATCCAAGACAGCACAAAAACCATACTGAATATTCTACAAGTCCCATCTGAATAGACAGACATGGTGATCATTGCTTAACTGTATCAGTACTTGGAACAAAGCAATACTTTAAATACTGCAGTAGAATGTCAGCTTAAAATATGCTTTTATTTCTATTGTGTAAGCTTTCCTTGGGTGTGAAAAAATGCTCATGGTTTAATGCAAATTTTAAATGACTTTCATGGTTCTTATTGCACAACTATTTGTCTTTATCTGCGACGTTGATTAACTGAAAACATTTAAGTTTGGATTGTATCTGTGGAGAGAGATAAAAGTAAATGTTCCAAGCCAGAAAAGCTTAAGACAGAAGTTTTCAGCAAGTGAATATCGCAACTGTAGAAAACAAATAAAAGGAATATCTGCTAAGATTGAAGGGAAAAGAGATGCAATTATAAAGGGACGATCGATGTTTCGGCAACTGAGTGGTGAGTTAAGTAGTTCACCAGGTTGTGATGGTTTGGACGGCAACTGAAGCAGTGTCTCAATGGGCAAAAAGTGTCTTTCATGGAAGGAGGGTTGATGGGAAGGTTAAGCATATTAGGCAAAAGATTTTTCAGCCGAGTACAGCCTACAGGCTTTATTATAGGCATGCACTGTAAGTAGTCAGGTATTGTTAGTGCTGGCAATGATATGGGGTGGGAAGTTTAACGTGATTCTCCTGCTCCTTGGATGCTGCCTGACCTGCTGCGCTTTTCCAGCAACACATTTTTCAGCTCTGATCTCCAGCATCTGCAGTCCTCACTTTCTCCTAAAAGGGACGATGCAAAGCAAAAGGGATGGCAATGAAACAAGAAGATAGGTCCGAAGGAAGCGTAACACCAAGAGTTGGTGTCCAGAAGAAATGGGGAAGTAGTTAAGATCAAGATCTTTTGAAATCAGTTTTGAAACAAAGGCTCTAAAATGTCCAGTGAAAAGATGGTTGCTATTCTGGAGGCTATTTGACTGACCCATCAAATCCATGTTGGCTCTGTAGCATAAACCATTTGGTCCCATTCCTTACTTGAGAAGGTGAGGATTGTCGTCAGAGTACACCTATTTTCAGTTCAGTATACTGTTTTTGCTGCTCATTGTGGTCTCCTCAGATATAAGGCTCCAAGCAAATTCACTGAATATTTTGTGGCCCACCTTTAGCCTGAGAGACTGATTATGAACTTGCAATCGCCTCATTTCTACTCTAATCTTTGTGCATATCTCCTACAGTGGTCAACGAAGCTCACTTCAAAATTAAAAATGGCACTAATTGTTAATGAGACACTTAACAGCATCTGGGCTCAACATTGAATTCCACATGATAACATATGTCCCTATATTTTCAGTCAACTGTTGGAAATTATTTTATTTAACCCATTTACATCTCGGACTCATCTTTTGTTTCTTACTCGGCACCATTTCCTTTGGTCCTACATCGTAGGAATTTAGGGCAATCAGCCAACATGAGCCTGCTCCACCATTTGAGATCATTGCTAACCATCTACCTCTGCTGTTTTCCTCTGCTATTAATTCCCCCTGATTCCTGATGTCATAGGTTTATAGATATTTATCTATCTCTTTCTTGAATGTACTTCATGATTGAACTTCCACAGCTTTCTAGGATAAAGAATCATAAGGATTCACTCCCCTCCAGGTGAAGAAATTCTTCCATACCTCAGATCTAGATGGCCTGCTTAATCTGAGGCTGTCTCTCTTGGCCTGGACTCCTCTAGCCTGGTTGTCATTGTCAGCCCATTAGAACTGAAAACAAAGCTGGGCAGGTCTGGCACTATCTGTGGAAAGAGAAATAGGTCCAACTCCAAATGGTAATACTGTTTCAGTTGTGAAGAGAAACAATTAACATTTGGAGTCTGATATGATTGTGTGCTCAGCTGCTGCCAAACCTGAATATTCCAGCAATTTCTGTTAATGTTCTGGGAACCTGGGTTAGAATCCCACCGTGGCAGGTGAAGCTTGAATTCAATAATGAAGAGGTTGACACCCGTCTGAACTAAAACCGCAACACCCAAAGAGGAGCACTTCACCCTCTAATCTGTAA